>NW_010340694.1:0-7085 GCF_000700745.2 Antrostomus carolinensis | reverse complement strand
CCCCACCCCCAGCCGGGCTCCCCCCTGTATTCCCCCTGTTAGGCAGGCCCTTGGAAACCCCCACTGGGAATCAATCAGTACCAATGGATTTTTGTGCATTTTTTTTTTTAATTTCTCTGCAAGTCCATTGAACACTCCTATATTTATCACTACAAAGAAAAGTGGAAAATAGTGGTTACTCAATGACCTCCGAAAGGTTAATGAAGTCATGGGGGACCTTCAACCTGCTTTGACATCCCCAAATATGATACCTCAGGGATAGGATGTTTTAATCATTGATTTAAAAGATTGTTTTTTCACCATACCATTGCATGAGGAAGACTTTGAAAAATTTGCCTTTTCAGTTCCATCTGTCAATAAGCAAGAACCTATGGAAAGGTAACACACATCGCGGAACTTGGTAAATATAAATATGTACATGTTTCTATCGATACCTGGTCTCACGCTACATGGGCTACAGCACAAACAGGAGAATCTAGTAAGCACGTTTGTGGGTTCTGAGGTTTTTCGCTAAGAAAATGGCGCTGTATCTGCTGGACCTTAAAGGAAGTGAAGCCTAGAAGATTCAAGGACACATTGAGTGTATTGCAGCATCTCTTCTTTGTTAGGAAAGTCATCGGATGACTCTCCCCAGGACCCTTTGCCATCTATCAGTGGTGCAATAATGACAGACCCTGTAGTTTTTCCTGTTGATGCTAGAGATCTTTTCGAGGTCCTGCCTCCTGTCCTGCTTTTGGACGATGAATTGGATGAGGCGGCAGCCCCACAACCTCAGGTGCCTGATGTCGAGATGAAGTTAGCCGCTGAATTGGAGGGAGAGGAGTCCAACCTCCATAGAGATGCAGATGCCTTATGGAAAGCTAGTGCGGTACAGCAAGCGCAGCTGGAGCACCTGGCAGGTCTGGTAAAAGCAGCTTTGGCTAAACAGACTTCAGCCTTAAAAGACATTTATCGTAAGTATACAGCAGGTCTTGAGTTTTCTTCAACAGCTGCCCCGCAAACACCGGACCCAGGACAGCGATGGCAAGGTATCATTCGCGATGCAGTAATAGTAAATAGAACCTTTAAAAGCATATCCTGTGGAAGCTTATCCGGTGCAAACTGTGCCTGATCCACAAGGACACGAAATGCGCCAGCGGCAGCCTTTTGATTGGAAATTATTGAGAGAATTAGAAAAGGCTGTAATTAAATATGGACTGACTAATTCGTATGTGCAAAATTTGGTTGATGTTATTTTCTCACAAAATGTATTAACTCCATTTGATATTGAGTCTTTGGTTTCATTGATTCTGACCCCAACTCAGAAATTGATTTTTAAAGATGATTGGAAAAAACGGGTTGATCTTGCAACTATTAGAAATTTAGATCTTCGAGATGATGATCCCTTGCGTATTTGCAACAGCTGATACGATGTTAGGACAAGGAGCTTTCGTTAACCCTCATGCACAAGCTAGGTTGCATGCACGTATTTTACAACAGACACAGGCTCTGGCAGCAGCTGCTCTGAAAGCCCTTCCTGACACAGGAAAGCCTATTCCCTATTATACAAAGATTATGCAAGGCCCCCAGGAACCATTTGCCACATATATTGATCGTTTACGTGCTGCTATAGAAAAATCTCCTAATTTGTCAAAAGATGCAAAAGCATTGGTTATTTTGGACTTAGCCGTCCAAAATGCTAATGCGGTATGTAAAAGAATTCTTACTACCCTGCCTCGGACGGCTGGTCTCGTGCAAATGACTGAAGCCTGTAATAGAGCAGATTTATTCGTGGAACAAGATAAAGCTGTTCTATATGCTAAAGACCACTCAGATGCCTTGGCTGTTGCATTGAAGCCTATGATGAGAAGGCCTGGTGCAGGACAGAGATTAGGAGTATATTTTCTTTGTGGGGCTAAAAGCCATTTTCGTAATAATTGCCCTAAGCAACAATCTGTAAATATCTTAAAAATTGGAGACAAGACACCTGAGGGTAAAGTGTGTAATCATTGCCAAAAATTAGGACACCTAACAAGAGAGTGTCGTTCGCGTTTTCATAAGAATGGACAGCCTTTAAAATTGGGAAACATGATAGCGAGGGCTCAAGCGGGGGGGCGCGATGACAACAAATCAACCCATGTATTCGTGGATACCGAACAACTTGGGTGTTTGGACCAACTCCGAGCATCCACCCAAGGAAGTGCAGGAGTAGATATTGCTTTAGGGGAGGATGTTATGTTAGCTAGTGAGCAAATACAAGTTGTAAACTCAAATGTTAAAGGACCTATAGGTCACAGTCTTAGTGCTTTGTTAATTGGACGATCTTCCATTTCAGAACAGGGAATCTTTGTATTACCAGGATTGATTGATGCTGATTATACTGGAAGTATAAAAATTATGATCAAAGCATTTTTTCCACCAATTACTATAGCTAAAGGAGCAAAAGTGGCTCAGTTAATACCCTTTAAATGTTGTGTACCCTATTCAGACTCTAAAAACCGAGAGAGGGGAGGTTTTGGCTCTACAGGTAATCCTCATGTTTATTTTTCTATTCCTGTCACGGAAAAGAAAATGACTGGATGGGTATGTTTTGAAGGCCCTTTAAATATTATGTTCCATTATGCAGCATTAATTGACACTGGTGCAGATGTGAGCATTGTTCCTGAACATATTTGGCCATCGTTGTGGGAAACAGATGAGCTTGCTGGTCATAGCCAAGGTATTGGGAGAAAACAGTCCACCAAGGTAAGCTGTGATTTTATTATGATTTCTGATCAAACTGAGAAACACTTGATCTCTCGAATCTGACCCTATATTCTCAAAACTCTGATCCTATTGCTGGGTCGAGACTGCTTGACTCAGTGGGGGGTTTTGTTCACTACCCTGCCTTTTTTGTAGCGGCCTCCGATGTGGAACAGGGCCCACCAGTGATCCAATTAACATGGACTGTAACTGAACCAGTTTGGGTAAATCAGTGGCCACTGCCAAAAGATAAACTTTCCCATTTAAATGAGTTAGTGGATGAGCAGTTTCGCTTAAGCCATTTAGAAATTTCTTTTAGTCCCTGGAATACACCTGTTTTTGTTTTTCCAAAGAAATCAGGAAAGTGGCGGTTGTTACAAGACTTGCGAGCTGTGAACAATGTAATGCAGCCTATGGGAGCATTGCAACCTGGGATGCCTACTCCTACAATGATCCCACAGGGCTAACAAGTTTTAATAATTGATTTGAAAGACTGTTTCTTTACTATACCTTTGCATAAATCTGATTGAGAAAAATTTGCCTTTTCTGTGCCATCTGTTAACAAACAAGAACCTAACAAATGCTATGAGTGGACTGTTCTCCCTCAAGGTATGAAAAATTCACCTACCATATGTCAGTTTTATGTTTCTTGGGCTTTAAATCCTTTACATCAAGGTTTTCCTACGTGGTTAATTTACCATTATATGGATGATATTTTATGTGCAGCGTCCAATTTACCAGAAAATGTTATTGATATTTTTGAAGCTGTTCTGTTAAATACAGGTCTTAAAATTGCGCGTGATAAGATTCAATTGCGCTCCGCTTATCAGTACTTAGGGCTCACTATCACTGATTCTATTGTTAGACCTCAGAAACTTAGCTTACAGCCTCATATTACCACTTTACATGACGCTCAACAATTAGTTGGGAATTTACAGTGGATACGTACTTTCTGTGGTATCACTAATGAAGATATGCAACCGCTTCTTGATTTATTAAAAGGGGGGGGCAGTGTGGATTCCCCTTGGAGACTACAGAAGGAACAACAAGCAGCTCTTTAGACTATTGAATGGAAGATTACAAATACATATGCAGGACGTCCCTTGGAAAATGCGGTATTTCGTGCAGCAATAATGAACACTGACTGTCCTTTGACGATGATAATATTTCAACGGATCCCTGAGCGAGTAGATCCCTTGAATATTATTGAATGGATTTTTTCCACCTTCATTGTTTCATAATACAATTGTCACTCTGATCTGCGGAATCAAACCTTACAACTCGTAGGGAGTTATAAAGCAGGTATGTTTTATTCGCTGGTGGGTGACAGGGTGGATCGCTCCATAAAGGCCCTGCGCACCCACTCTTTTACAAAGGCATTATTTAAAGTACACACACATACATATTCATTAAATTTAGGATGGGTTAAGCTAATTAGTTCCAAGAAATTTTAACATAAGTTCACTCCCATTCGTGCTTGCGTACTGCCTCCTTTTGGTGTTTGTTAGCACCCTTGGAGACCGTTAGACAAAACAAGGTTGGCTTTTTGCTTCAGACTGCAGGTGTTGCTCGCCAGTTCCTTCTTATCCTGCTCCAGAGTGCTCGCATACCAGGCACCACAAGGCCTTTGCTGATAGTGTGGAACGACTTGTTAGTTATTGTAAAAGTTTCCCCCTTAACACAGACAAAACGATCTAAACTTAAAGTTTCCCACCTAACACAGAGACAAAATGAAGCTAAGCTTATTTCCTAAAATCTAATTCTTAATACAGAAAATAAATGAATAAATCTAACTATATATTATATGTTCGCATATCAACTTGTGCAGAAGGTATAGCATATCTGATTACCAAGGCTTGAGAGCGATTGTATGATATGGCAGGGGAAGAATTTGCAGTAATTTATACACCGACTCACAAGTATCTCATTTGTTACAGCATTCTAATCCCTTTGCATTAGCAGTAATGTCGTTTCCTGGATTGTTGACATGTCAGTATCCTAAACATCATCTTTGTACGCTTACATTATGTATAGAAAAGGAATTGTTATTACAGAAAAAAACCTGTACAGGGAATAACAGTGTTTACAGATGCCAGCACAAAAAACCAGAAGGATGGATTTGTCTGGTTTGAAGATAATCAATGGAAATCTCATGTTATATTAGGAGAAGGTCCTACCCAAATGTTAGAGTTACAGGCAGTGATACATGCCTTTGTACAGTTTAATAAGGTTGCAGTAAATACCATATGTGATTCTTTGTATGTGGTGGGTGTAGTGCAGAGACTAGAACGTGCCTTTTTAAAAGAAATAGCAAATAAGGAATTATGGCAACTTTTTCTCCGATTGTGGCACTTGTTGAATGCCCGCCAATATCCATATTTTATATCTCACATTCTCAGTCATTTACCCTTTAATGAAGGATTGGTGGAAGGAAATGACAAAGCAGATAAGTTAGTATCAACTGTAGTGGTACCGAATATTTATAAGCAGGCATTAGCATCTCATGAATTTTTTCATCAATCTGCTAGAGCATTAGCAAGGCAGTTTCGTTTGCCACTAGCAAAAGCCAGGAATATTATTTCTGCCTGCCATTCTTGTGCTCCCTGCCCTGCTGTAGCAGATACGGCAGTAAATCCACGAGGCTTTGGACCTTTAGAGTTATGGCAAACAGATGTAACAGTAATACCCTCTTTTCAAAATGTTAAACAAGTGTATGTTACTATAGATACTTTTTCACAAATGATTTGGGCCACTGTCATGACAACAACCTCTCCTGCAGCAGTTCAAAGACATTGGCTGCAATGTTTTGCAGTGATGGGAGTCCCGAAGCAGATAAAACCGGATAATGGTCTGGATATATTGCTAAAACAACACAGCAGTTTTTACAAAATTGGGGAATTAGGCATATAACAGGTGTTCCAGGAAATTCTACAGGTCAGGCTATAATTGAATGAACCCATCGGCAGATACAAAAATTAAAAGAATCTGCATTAACTCCTGAAACACAATTACTTAAAGCTTTGTATGTTTTGAATTGGTTAAATGTTAGGGATGGACAGGATGTACCTCCTGTATTAAGGCATATTTCTAGTCAAGATAAGGAGCTGGAGAAACAATAAATGAAGCCCCCAGTATTGTGGTATGATTTACATGAAAATAAATGGAAGGGACCTGTATCTTTATTAACTTGGGGAAGGGGATATGCTTCTGTTTTGACAGGTTCTTGTCCACGTTGGGTTCCTGCAAAATGGGTGTGACCAATGAAGCCGGGATACAAAGAATAGCTGCTTTTTCATTCCTTTTTACAATGATCAAATATTCCTACCTGCCTGTCGAAATAGCCGAGTCTCAAAATGCGGCGAATATATGGGAGTGGATGATTTTTGTCTATCTTTGCAACAAGTGGGTAATCCTTTCAAGATGTGTCTAATAGGTATTCCAATGATAAATGTATCTGATTTTTCTGCTGAATGGATCACGAGTAAAAATCCCATAAATCAAACACTGGTAGAACAGGTAGCAACCCAGTATTCGTGGGGCCCTTTTCAACATTAACAGCACTGTTAATTAAAACCTTGAAAAAATCTATGTTACCCCCACAAGAATTGGATTTATTGGGGTCTCAAAAAGCAGGAGGATGTATTAAATTTAGTTCATCAAGTATCCTCAGTAATACAATAAATGTGGAAACTGTTGTTACACCTTTAGATGGTAAATACCTTAATGACACTTATTGTAGTGCATCCATCCCAGACATTCCTTATAACAACACACAACCTAAAGCGCTACCACCTGGCTATTTTCTGATCTGTGGGGACAGAGCATGGCCAGGTATTCCTGACCTACCATTTGGTGGACCATATTATATTGGTAAATTAACCCTGTTGTTACCTCAAAGGCAACATGTAGAATATCTAGTAAAACTGGCCTCAGGTAAACGTGTGAAACGAACAATAAAGGTTTTAGATACCAATTGCAGCGATAATGTTCAATTGTGGGGAACTTCATCTACAATACTGTCTGCTTTGTTTCTCCCACCAATAGCACTAGCCCATACTGCCCTAACAGTAAATACATTGACTTGTTAGGTAGGGAAACAAATTAATTTAACATCTCAAATTTTACATGATCTGGCTACAGAAGCTGATATAGCCCTAGCCCATACTGCCCTAACAGTAAATACATTGACTTGTTAGGTAGGGAAACAAATTAATTTAACATCTCAAATTTTACATGATCTGGCTACAGAAGCTGATAGTATAAGAAAGGCAACGCTACAAAATCGAGCACCCATCAACTTTCTTTTATTAGCCCATGGTCATGGGCTAATAATGATTTTGCTGGCATGTGTTGTTTTAACCTGA
>NW_010340693.1:16940-29241 GCF_000700745.2 Antrostomus carolinensis | reverse complement strand
CAGCCCCGCCGGCATGACGTCATGTGCCGCGGGGCCGCCGGAGCGCGCCCGCGTGCCCGTGAGGACAGAGAGACACACAGCTGCGTGTGGATGTACTCACACACACCCCCCCTACACATGCATCCGCACACCCGTAAGTACATACATGTACACATGTGCACACACACACTCACACACGGGTACTGCACACACAAGCACATACAGACATACATACACACAGGGAAATAAACGTACACATATGTACACACACAAACACATACAAACATACATACACACACAGAAATAAACGTACACGTATGTACACACACCATCACATACATACATACACACAGAGAAATAAACATACACATATGTACGCACGCAAGCACTTACCTGCGCACACACACACAAACACATGCAGGTGCTAACATACACACACACACTTGCCTACAGACACACATATACATTCATACACATACCCACATATACATACATATAGAAATACAGGCATAAACGTACCTATATATGTGCATACACGTTTATATATGCACATACATATATACATACATGTCCATACACATACATACATGCACACACACATATATACAGATGTACACACATCTACAAACACACATACAAACCCCCACAAACACACACCCACCCCTGTGCCCACCACTCCCAGCAGAGATGTCATGGCGCTGGGCCACCTTGCTGCCGTCTGTCCCCCATCCCCTGTCCCACAGCTGTCCCCTGTCCTCTGCCCCAGGGCTCCAGGCCTGGCTGGTCTGGGGCAGCCTTCATCAGTCCCCCCCAGCTCTGATCACTCCCCCCTTTCCCCCAGAGATCAGAACACTGCTTGGGGTGGGGAGCTGCTGGAGAAGCAGTGCTGGAGGATGTAGAGCCATGGGTGCAGACATGCATATTCTCCTAAAATAGACATATAAAGAGATGAGCATACGCATACATATATTTGTATTCACGCATAGACGGATATATATGTACAGACATATGTGGATACATATATTTGAATATATATTTATAATTTAAACACATATTTGAGCACTGTTCCCATCATGTCTTATGTGTAAGGAAAAAAAATGTAGCAGACTTGCAGCCCATGCAAAGTTCATTTTCCACACGGCAAACACCTCAGAAGCTGGGGCTGCCCAGTAACCGGCAGTGCAGTAGTGGGAGCTCTCTCCTCCTCCCCCGCCCGTGACAGTGCATCAGTGCTTCCCAAAAGTTTTCTCTTCCCTGTGGGTGACCAGCTTCCACCAAGACACTCAAGTGTTTCTTACTCAGGGCTTCCAGTCAGCACTGTTTCCACTTCCCCTGCCTCCCCACTGTGCCTCCCCAGCCCCCTGGCTCCCGGCTGCTCGCTGCCCCCAGCAACCGCTGCCCCCCAGCACCTCCTCCCCTTTCAGCCCTTTTCCCCCAGACCTTTCCCAGCGATTCCTCTTCCCCCTGAACTGCCGGCCTCAGCTGCACTGCTCCTTCCTCACCCCTTTCAGCAGTTTTCTGTTTTCTCTTCTTCAGCTGCTCCTTTTGGAGGAGACCTCTCCATCCACCCTTTGACCCAGGGCTCCTCTCCCACCCTCCTGCCCCACCAGCCTCGCAGGCTGCCAACCATCAGTCCTCAAATTTCTCATCTTCTCCCTCACCAATGTCCCACAGTGTCTAACCATCCCAGACCTTCTTCTAAACCCAGCTGGGCTCTGTATCTGGCTGAGAGCTCCAGGGCTTTCCAGGCTCTCACGGGTGGCTGGTTAGAAGGGACATGGGGAAGGGCATGGGCAGGCAAGTGCCAGCGCTGGCTCACCCACTTATCGCAGGATTGTCTCTGCTCTGCTGAGCAGTGGGGTTTTTGCCAGAACTGCAGCCTCAAAGCTAATCTGTTTTTTCAACATGTTCCTTAAAAATAAACATGGGATTGCACTTTTTATTCTATTTATTTGTTGTTGTTCTTTTAACAGCAAGTTGGAAACAGATTGTCAGAGAAATGCTGGTACATTTCAGTGCTGGGAGATTATTCCATTCAATCACACCATCACCCACTCTGTTACTGGGTGTCCCCGCAGCTGTCCACAGCAGATCGCTGGGCATGAACCACAGGGCCCAGCAGTTGGGTGGGTGACACACGTCCCTCCTCACCACAAGCGCATGGGAGGCAGGCAGGGAGCATGGGCCATGCTGCAGCTGACCCGCCTGTCCCCCTCTGGTGTGCTCTGAGCCATCTCCTCAAGAGATGTGATATCGCTGCAACAACACCATGCCATGGCCAAGCTCTGGTGACCTTGCATGTGATCTGTTGAATACTGACTCACCCAGATTTTTCTAAGGAGATGAACAGCGGGACTTATCAATGAGCAATTCTTTGCTCACTTTTTGCAACAGAAACCAGTATAGCAGATGGCCACAAGACAGAACTTTATTCATCACATTTTCCTAGAGAATATGTCCTCCTTTTGGTATGGTCCTTTTGATATGGACCTCAGACATTGAACCAGGAACCACTTCACTTTACTCCTTTGGAATGTGATATGGGAGCAATTTAAGGCATCAACCCGCAGGAGCACAAAAGAGACAAGGACTCTGCTCAGCCACAGCAGAGAAGCCCTGAAGGGTTAGGAGCTGGGAACATCCTTGTCTGTCTCCCAGGGGACTTGATCGGGATGTTGAGCTCATCCAACCAGCCCTTCAGCAGAATGGGTCAGGAGACTTCACTTGAATGCTTTAATGGAAAACGGTATTTTTAAAGGTGTTGTCCCACTAGTGCCTTGTTAGTGGGAACAGCCAGCCCTGGCTCACAGGCACAGGCATCCGTATGCTGCTGACAGTCTTTTATCTTGGTGTCCTAAACTCTTCTCAAGTGTCCCGCACAGGAAACAAAACCAAAAGACTGAGATATTTTTTCCCCACTTTGGCAACTTCAGTTTTTCCAAGTTTAAAGAAATCGCCATGTCTGATACCTGCACAGCCAAGTGACAATGACGCTCTCAATGGCAACCACCTTTCCAGTTGAGATGTTAACCAGAATCATAGAAACATTAAATATGGGCCAGACACTGTGTGCCAGATACCTTGGCTGCTCTGAGACAGTGCAGGGAAGATATCCAGCTGAGGCCTTTGCGCAAAGGGAATTTGCCTCCACAACAATGATAATTGCTCTTCAATGGACTTATGTAATTATGAGACTTTTGAATCTGGTCTTGTTTACACCCAGTGCAAATCAGGAAGAAAAAAATTCATCACATGTCACAGTGTGTACTTAATCATTTATAATCCTGGACTAGCTATTTCCTTGCTTTACTCTATTTTTGTTTTCTTTTCTTAAATAAAACTGCCATAAGAATGAAAGAAAGGAAAATACAAAACAGGACTGAAGTGGCTTTTAGGCCCTCACTCTGACCTGAATGGTTTTCTTAAGAGTTATATTTCCTGCTTTAACAAAAGCCAGGAAATTCAAAATTAACCCCTTCCTTCAAAACAATCCATGTTTGCACTTGGGCCACAATGTCATTGTAAGGGTAATAATAGAAACAGGAGCATGAAGTGTGAGGGTGGGAGATGATGCTTTGATTTGAGCAGATGGGACCCACTGCCAGAGTTTGGCCCCTTTATCCCCTGGGCTTTAACAGCTCCCATGTTGCTCTGCCAAAATATGTATCAGTCCACAACAACATGAAAGCCCCATGAGTACGAGCCCTCACTCATAGCATTAGGGACTTCTTGGGAAAATTACTTCATGGCAATTTCATCATGTCACAGCTGAGCCTGCTGTCTTTGCCTCAGCAGGACCAAGACCTGTCTGGCTTTCTCCAGAAGCCGCGGGTCTCCCAGTGCAACCTGGTTGATGTTTATCTCGGAGGGTAATAGAGGGCTGCAGGCAGCTTCTGCATTGACTGACACTGATACCAATTTGTTAGCAACCTGGTGACAAGTGTAGATAACCCCTGGCCTGGAACTGGCCCACTGCACAAACTGGTTACCCAGTAATACTGGTTATTCAGGCTTTTTAACTAATCACTCATGGCCAAAATCAGTCCTGAACCATTCCAGCAAAGCCAGAATTACAGCACCATTGGACCTGACCGGAGCCTGGCTCTTGCTGCCCTCAGTGCGAGTTTTGTCTGAATAAAGATATGAAGGATCAAGCCTCAACACTTGAGACACAGAACAAAAATGCATGTGGGAACATTTGGAAACCGTGCTGGATGCATTTCTTCAGCATGTGTAACATTTTCTCCGAATTCAGTTTCACAACCCAGCATTTCCTTTTGTAAATATTTGGACAGATTTTACAGAGACACAGATTCACAAGAAACAGAAGGAAAAAGAAAGACTGGGAGGGAGAGAGAGAGAGAGAGAAAGAAGGAAGGAAGGAAGGAAGGAAGGAAGGAAGGAAGGAAGGAAGGAAGGAAGAAGAGAGAGAGAGAGAAAGAGAGAAAGAGAGAAAGAAAGAAGAAAGAAGAAAGAAAGAAGAAAAAGAAAGAAAGAAAGAAAGAAAGAAAGAAAGAAAGAAAGAAAGAAAGAAAGAAAGAAAGAAAGAAAGAAAGAAAATGAAAGGAAGGAAGGAGACAAAGAAAAGGATTCAGCAATTAAAGGTTACAATAAACAGAATACAAACAGTATAGAATTACAAATGACTCATACTACAATGAAAACATTATTTTTATGCATTTAAATCCTGAGATTTAACCCTTTTGCAAGGGTTTGGCTGAGCTCAGGCAGCCTCAGATTCTTCATGTTGGAGCTGATGAGGTGGGAGAATGGGGAGGTAGATGGGTCATTCCTGACAGTGTGAAAACCAGCTCTGGGCTGGGTTCTCACTCCTGGAGAGACAGGCTGGAAAACCTGGTACGGTCTTGTTTCTGTGTACCACATTCAATGCCTTCATAGCTACTTCTCACTGAGTGGAAAACAGTTGGTGTAGCAGCCCAGGTATTTCGGCTGAGGGGATGTCCTGGACACAGATGTACACTGAGGAAGAAAGGAAGCCCCTTTCTCCCAGCCCTGCCTAAGGAGATCTCAGCGCAGTGTCCTCCTGCCCCAGACTGCTTGCTGCCTCCTGCTCCCAGCTGTGGGCAGAGGTGGGGGGACAGCAGGCACTGGCAGCAGTGGGTACCTTTCCTGCAGGCGTGTGGACCACCATGGTCACCCCCTGGACTCCAGGCTCATCACCACGAGCCTTTCTCTGCTGTATTTTTAATGCAGATCCATGAGCTCTCCCGTGTCGCTTCATGATGCCGTGGGCAGCACGTCACACACTTCCAGCTCCAAAATGTGAGAGTCCCCAGAACCAGCCCCACACTGCAGCTGGGGCCTCGCCGTCAGCTCTGCATCTGCCGCTCACTTAAGCGACCCCAGGGGCCCAGACAGAGCCTGGCACCATCTGACTCCATACATGTGTGTGTGCCTGTCACAGGGCCCAACATACGGCAGCTCATGGCCTGAAACCCAAGACACTTGAGCAGTCTGCAGCACGGATGGTCCCCTTGTCGTAATTTTGCGAGTGGCTCCATGTCTGCTTGAGCAGCTAGTGCAAGTCAGGAGTTCTGCTTTCTCTTCCAGTGACTCACCGAGCTGCCTCGGGCAAGTTGCTTAGTGCTGCGTTTTAACATGATTACAGGCATTAGACAGCCAGTCTGGGATACCATGGATTTGATATTCAAAATCATTAAATACCTGACTCCAAAGGAAAATCTCTGGGAATTAGTAGCGCTGATACAGTTCACAGCACCGGGATCAGCTTAGTAGGGCAAATGGTTTAGCAATTTAATCTTACATTTAATTGCTTCTATTAATCTGGTATGAATCATGCCATGCACTAAGCATAAGGGTATTTATTCAATAAAATCACTGTATTTGTAAAGTTCTCATATTTCAAGATGAAAGGTATTAGATATATAATGAAATATACTTCTGGGAAATTATTCTTCCTACTGTTTGAATGTGTATATTCTCAATAACATCCTCTAATGGCTAGAATGGTAAGGCAAGGCTTCCGTGGGAGGAGGGTAAATTTGAATAGAAAACAAATGACGTACCTCACACCGAGAAGCAGGGAGGCGTGCTCTCCTATCCAGAAATATGAGAGCTGGGTTTATTGCTAGTCATGTGATGACAGTGTTTTATGGGCTCAGTGACTATGTATGATCTTCACATTCCCAGAACCATCCACTCTCATAAAGACTGAGATAAGAGCTGCTGAGGCACTGCCATTTGGAGGTTGTTCTTCTGTTCTTCTTATCTTTACAGAGAGATGAAGGCTTCATAAATGTACACGGCACACAGTAACCAAGAGACGGGCAGAGGGGCTGATTTTGAGGCTGGGATTACTCTGGCTTGTATCCATTAGGATGGAGCAGAGCTGGAAGGATACAACTGCAGTCTGGCATCTTGTTACCTGTCCTGGAGGGAGCAGAAACCTGTTCTTCATTAGCTATAACTACCTCTCTTCACACCAGCTCGTGGGTGCAAGGGTCTGTAAAGCCAGTGCAACCAGCTGCTGCTGGAAAGAGGTTCATACTCAGAGTCCCTGCACATACTTCTCTCAACAAAAAAATAGCTTTGGGTGGATGTAGGCAGCTTGGAATCATCAAATCATAGAATGGTTTGGGTTGGAAGGGACCTTTAAAGATCATCTAGTCCAAGCCCCCTGCAGCGAGCAGGGACATCTTCAACTAGATCAAGTTGCTCAGAGCCCTGTCCAACCTGACCTTGAGTGTTTCCAGGGATGGGGCTCCTACCACCTCTCTGGGCAACCCGTGCCAGTGTTTCACCACCCTCATTGTAAACAATGTCTTCCTTATTTCTAGTTTAAATCTCCCCTCTTTTAATTTGAAACCATTTCCCATTGTCCTATCGCTACAGGCCCTGCTAAAAAATTTGTCGCCATCCTTCTTATAGGCTCCCTTTATATATTCAAAGGCAGCAATAAGGTCTCCCCAGAATCTTCTCTTCTCCAGGCTGAACAACCCAAACTCTCTCAGCCTTTCCTCAAAGGAGAAGTGTTCCATCCCTCTGATCATTTTTATGGCCTCCTCTGGACCCAATCCAACAGGTCCATGTCTTTCTTGAGCTGAGGACTCTAGAGCTGGACTCAGTACTGCAGGTGGGCTTTCACCAGAATAGAAATAATCTAGGACTGTCAGGGCTGAAAGCTGTACAAGTGATGGAAAGGTACTTCTGTCTCTCCCTGAAGTCCAGTGCTAAGTGCAGGAATCAAGGACCCAGAAGGCAGGCCCTCTCGGATCACTCATGCTGCTCATCTGCACCATTCCTACCATCCGTCAGGTCTAAATTTGTCTCACTGTGTAATGGCATTGAAAGGGGTTATTTGCTGAGGGGACAGAAGGGGAAGATGTAACAGCAAAAGTAACTAAACTGTCTGAAATAATGTGAGGTTTTTGTTATCAAAAGGCACAATTCCTGCATTCTTGGACTATGGAGTAACTCAGTGTGGAGACCCAGGAGTGACACTTCATAAGAGGATGTAAAAAATAGACGCTTGTAAGGGAAGCAAAGCACAAAGAAATTCCAGTGGATATTACATTGCACATGCTCCATCTGAGTCCCCTTGTTATTCATGTAACTTCTGTGCTTTCTCAGTATAAGCTTCCAAGGTGTTTATAGTCAATCTTCATATTTCATTTGTAACTGTTCAAAATATCCCCATATCGGTAAATACAGAACTGCTTATTCATTTTCTACTATGCAGTTTGTTAAAATATTTGCAATATGACATGATTCTCTCATGTGATAGAGTGAGGTGATGTTTGTGTGTAATAGCGGTTAGTGAAAACACACTATTAGTCATAGGAGAGAATAACACTTGACTGTTTTGAATATGAAAACCTTTAGGCTGTGGAAAAAGCCAAACTTTGGCCCACTGTGTTGTTTTCAGAAGTATATGAGAACATACA
Source organism: Antrostomus carolinensis (assembly GCF_000700745.2). Classification (NCBI taxonomy): domain Eukaryota; kingdom Metazoa; phylum Chordata; class Aves; order Caprimulgiformes; family Caprimulgidae; genus Antrostomus; species Antrostomus carolinensis. Next base: position 21,337 of record NW_010340693.1, on the reverse strand, counting down.
GGGCAGAGTGACTCACAGTGTAGTGTCCTCTGAGTGTCACCTCCAGTGGGACAGGGCATGATGTCCAGGAGAGGGATCTAGTGACCCATTTCTTTGTCCATTAAATGCCTTGTCATGGCCACCCGTGACTTGCCCACATTGCTCATGCCCCATTCAACTTGATAAAACTCAGTGCTGAGCTGTTGCCATTGCCTTGCTGGGAAACATTCAGGTGAGTCTAGGAGGTGTTCGTGCTGTCCTTCTCCAAAGTGTTGGACAAATTGTTTCTTGATGGGGATGAATGAGGAGTGAAGTCATACAGCAGCATTGGCTCAAACAAATTTGCCCAAACTTGGGACGTTTCTCCCGGGGGGTGGCCACACGCATGGCCAGACGCCCTGCGGTTCTTGGAGCCCAGCACAAGCTGTGATTTCACCTCGGCCGCCACGCAAAATGCTGAGCTTTGTTTAGATAGAGGCCCAGCCAAAGGGACGCTTGCATGAATACACTTCTTAGAGAGTATTTTTTTACAGCTGCTGTGGTGTAAAAAATTCCCTTCCCAATAAAGGGGGAAGGGATCTCATAAAATTAGCAGGCTGAGGGGAGCCTTAAAATGGAAGAGGTTGAAAGTTGGGGGAGACTTTCCTTCAAGCATGGCAGCTCCTGGATGGCATGAGCAGCCACACAGCCCCACTATGGTCACAGCTTCGTGTGGAGGGGGACTTTGCTGAGCCCTGACTCAGGTCTGGTGAGGGGCCACACTGGCAGCGATGGAGGGAAAGCAGAAACACTCTCTCTGATTTTAAAACTGATCTGATTACCAAAGGGTTATGCTGAGAAGCACAGTGTCTCAGATGGAAAGTGGGGACAAGAGTCCAGGTGTTTTCCCGAGGCCTGCCATAAAGATTTCCTTATGTTTTTATATATTTTACGGCCATCCTGAGAACAAACAGCTCTTGCATGTAATCAGGTAAATCAATAATTAATCCTGCCCCTCAGTTAATTGGTTGAGCCAGTCACAACCATAATCACACTTCAGAGGAAATGAATTAGAATTGAACAACTAAATAAAATAAGGGACTTCTTGTAAACAAGCAAAAATAAGATCATTATACTGAAGTTATATGTGAACACAATCCCTCACTTCAACAACCAGAATTTCGAGAACACGTGAACTGTGAGCCAGGGCTGAATTTCACAGTTTGGGATCTGATCAGTTTAATAATTCAAGGTATTTTTTGCTTTCTTTTTCCTCTCTGTCCAGTTCAGGTTTAGTTCACATGCCAGGTCCACCAGTGGGACATGTCACATCAATCAGCAATCACTTTGCTTTCCTCAGCGCTCTTTTTTTTTTCTTGAAAAAGAGGAACAAGAAGTGAAATTAGCTAAAGGAATTGGGCACATTCTCGAATAGTAAATACAAGAAGAGCATGAGTCATCCTCTTATAGAAATGACGAGAAAGGATGGAGAAGGTAGCGGTTTGGGAGAAGCAAGTTATGTTCTACATGGCTGATTCAGCTCTCTGGACTGAAAATGAATCATCAGAATATTTAAATCATATTATCAGTATTAACACACACAAAACCCCCAAGCTCAGAAAGCCTTTGTTATGAAACAAATTTGATAACGGGTAACAAAAGAACAAAGGGACAGCTTCCTAAAAACCCTATACTGGTTCATCTCTGCTGCATGTCCCAGCCTGCAGAACCCTTGGAGAATTGGAGTTTGCTGCAATTGCAGTTGCAATGCCCTGGACACAGCAGAGCACCATGGAGCTTTACAACCCCAAATCCTTCAGAAACCAAAAGACAGACTCTCCTTTACCTTCTAGGGCTTTTACACTTCAGCAGTGACATGAAGTTTTTAAAACAAAGGAATTGCCCACGGGAGAGTACACGTCAAAGTGTTCATTTCTGCTGAGTAGCATACCGTTAGCTGATGATACAGACGTCAAGTTGGAGACCTGAGTAGGAGGTTCGATACTGGAAGCACGGCTTTTCTTATCTAATTGTACCTGAGCCTAAAGTAACAGTTTTAATGAAGCTGTAACACATCAGATTTCAGGCAGAGTCTAGGCAGAGATAACAGAAAGGTTAAAGGATGTTTTAAAATCCCCTTCTTCCAGCATTCTGCCTAAGGTTAGGTCAGCTGCAATAAAAAAGTGACCCTTGTGTCCAGGGCTGTTTCCTTTGCACAGAAAAGGCAGTCACCGCCAGGATATAGCACAGCAGAGGCAGCAAAGCAAACCACGAGACTCTTTTACATAATGAGTTGCAAAGATTTTGTATGGAAGTATCTTGTTCCTACAAAGTACATCTGTATATTCCATACAAGTTTGTCACATTAAAAACTCTCAGTACTAACATAAGTGTGTCCATTCAATAGCTGGAATCCTCAGAGGGATCAACATGATGTAGAAATCCATCTCCAACTAAATTTTTTGTTTGTTTTTTTGGTCTAAATCTTTTAGCTTCCTTCTCAAATCTCCAATTTAGCCTTTCAGCACTAAGGAATGAAAGCTTTCATTCTCCACTAGCAAGAAAGAATCATAATGAAGATTAGCCAAAATCCTGACAAGCTATTTTTAACAAAAGCTGTTTCACTAAAAGAATGTATATTTCTGAAGTAAACATGGACAGGAAAGGCAGAAAGGGAGAGTGACAGGCAGGGAGACAAACGCTTCTTCGCAAAGAAGCCTTTGAAACATCTGGAATGTTGCAGCAAAACGTTATTTACCAGGAACGTCAGCCAGTCCCAGCACAGATGGTTCCCATTAGTGTAAGATCAAGAGACCAGCAAGGCTAAAAATATGTGTTTGCTTTTTTAGAAACTGGACTTCATTTTCTGTACTTTAAAAATAATAATCACTCTTACGCAATTTCTGTAACTTAGAAACATTTTCTTGGGATATTGTTTGGCATGCTGGTTGGGTTGCAGGCTCTGTGCCATTGCTATTACTCACAACCTTTCCCCTGAGGACTTCATGATGTATCTTTTACTTAGAAATAGGAGGATGGCACATTACACTGAAACCAATGACTTGTTTATAAAGTGTCAGTGACAAAATATCTGAATTACTGCACTGGGCCAGTCTCTTGCTTGGCGTAAATGTGTGCAGCTCCCCCCGAATCCATCAGAGTACTGTATAGAGCCATCGGGGGACTGCAAGGACCACAGAGACACTTCCTCAGCTCCAGACGTGCCGCGTCAAGCAGTGCACCTGAGGAAGATTGGGAGCGGAGTGCTCGTAGTCTTCCTGGTAAATCTATTTGGGAATAGTGGATTAGAGTCAATGGAAAAATGTTGATTTACACCAGGCAGGAGTCTGGCTCGCTGAGAAGGAGAGCAAACAGCTATGGGAATAGAACCTCACTTCTGTAACTCTAAGTAGAGATGAGAGGTTCTGATTTCTGCTGGCATTGCTTACAATGCACATGGTTACCTACCCAAAAATACATCAGCCTTGGAGGCATCTGGGACTTAAATAAGAAAAGCAAATCTAGCATTACCCATCATAACACATTTTATGTTGAAAGCCCTGATGCCTAGCCAGTGATCTCTAGCACTGTCCAGAGCACAAGGAGAGAAAAATGTCATTCCATAGGGAAAGGTTTGAAGGTTCTCATTGCCACTTGTGGTTTTACAGCTTCAGTTCAGACTTGAAAACCAAGTCTGTCTTCTCCCTGTTAGGGTGATGGTGGCACCTGCCATCTCTGAACCAGGGGCAACAGGGGCAACAACAATAACACAAGAAGTACAAGTGAAATATTGCCTTGACTGCACCCAGTTGAAGTTCCTGTGCCTGTTCTTCACTGCTGGCTTAGCTCTGTTATTGAGGTCATGCAGCTTAGTGAAGAAACATGTCCACAGTCTGCAAAGCAAGTGGAGATGTACTCCAGGTGGACTTCAGGTCCAGTTCTCACTCTCATCTCTCCCCCTCACACCTCTGTGCTGAATAACCCATTAGTACATGGAATTGAAGTGCCTGAATCTATAGGTGATAGAGCTGGAAAAGCCTGATCAACACTGCAGCTCCTGTGAACAGCAGTTATACATGATTCGAGGTTTGATCACAATCCCTTCTCTCTGTAGAAGCTCAAAGTGGGCACATCCAGGAGTACAGTATCTGCTACGAGTTTCCTAACTGCTGACTTCTCTCTGGGGTGGAAGTAAAAGGAAAATCTTTCTAGTTAACTATGTTACTTTTGTAAGAAAACTTCAATATTTACTGTCACAGAGTGAAACCTCACTGAATAGATGGTTTGGATTTCCTTTAACACATTTTAATTTTGTTGTCAATGTATTGCCTTTCCAATGGTAAAATACATTTCTGCTTTGCTCTCTAAGCATGGGTTTAGCCTAATGCAAGGGAGAGGGAAGGGAAGGGAAGGGAAGGGAAGGGAAGGGAAGGGAAGGG
>NW_010340693.1:15408-16712 GCF_000700745.2 Antrostomus carolinensis | reverse complement strand
AGGGTAAATGTGAATGTGGTCTAATGAACAATTCTTCACTAAAAGATTTGAGCTCTCAGTGGAAATACTGAAGAAAATTGTTCACATCTTTCCTATGGACCCCAACTGAAAAACAGGTTTTGGAAGAATTAATTTAATACAATGGTTCCCACTGTCATTGGTCTTTCAGTGGTAACCAGTCCTAAGCAGAAGAAAGCAACATGAATGAGTTCAGCTTACTAGAACTTGTTACTAAACTCAACGTTTTCCACTGGGAAAGAGAATCTGGGAGGGTGCCTGAGCACAGAGCACCAGCAGAGCCTGACGATCAGCCCTGGCCTTGCTGGCTGTATTGTGTCCTGTCTATGACTAGCAGCAGACCCACAGGAAACCGGACACCTTGACTGTCACCTGATGTCTCAGAAAGCTTCTCTAATAAGCCACCAACTTTCAGAATCTGCACACTGCAGGCAGCTCACAAAGCATCACCTGCCGATGCCATTTTAGTCTGAGTTAGGGTATCACCAGGAACCTGTACAAACACACGAGCCAGCAAAACACAGTCATTGCCCAAAGACCTTGACTTTTAAGCCAGGGTACAGCAAGGTGGTGTGACAATCAGCAAGAAAGCTAATCAGATGATTAGATGAGTGCACTCTGTCAGTTAGTTTTGAATCATTTCCTTTTTTTCACCTGTTTTTTACAGTCAGTATTGACAGAAAAATAGTATTTCAATGGGGAAATATGTGATGAGTATTTCTCTCTTTGAAACTTTAATATGTAGGCGATGATTTCTCAGGAGATGCTGTTCAGGTCTTTCCTCTCAGATAGGTGATCTACAAAGATAAGTTTGTGGGTCTTTATTAGACTTTTTTTTTCTGAGCAAGACAGTAATAAAAACACCTGCTGGTGTCTTTGTGTCAGTGAAGAAACTAGTTCGAGTAGGCAGCAATGAGACCAGGGAGCTCTCTTGTCTCCCTAAGAAAAACCAGAGGCAGCCTTAGCAGGCAGAACAGGGGAAATCTGCCACTGCCCATGCTGAACCTCCTGTACAGAGAGAGCGTTTGAGCATGTAGGGATGATTTATGGCACCTATCAACAGCATCAAATTCACCACAGGAAGAGAGCAGAAGCAGATGCAAAAAACCTGAAAGTCAGAGCTAGCAGGAGAGTGGTGCAGAATAGTAAATAACCCCCCAAAGTATTCAGTGACAAATTCCAAGTCCTCTCATAGATAGAGCTATTTCATTCTGACCCCAACACTAACCGTTTCTTGAAATAACATCAGCCCCCCTCCCCCAGCCCCATCCAGGGCTATGCACTGT
>NW_010340693.1:0-15391 GCF_000700745.2 Antrostomus carolinensis | reverse complement strand
AGCAGGGCTGTCAGCTTGGCAAGTGGACGACCTTGTGTGTAATGTATAATTCAAGTATCCAATACACAAATGATTGCAGCAGAGTTACAGAACATGCAAATTATGTCCCACATCCTGCTGTTAGTCATCCTCTTGGGGGAACTCACCCCTACAAAGCCAGTATCCCAGAACACACAGTATGTTTGCTAATCCTCACTTTCTAAATGTTTCAACAGCAACAGAAATCTCATAGGTCTCCTCTTGAAAATGACTGTAACCTAAAACTGCTGGAGTAAAATATGGTTTTTTCCCTAAAAATAGCAAATGAATTATCTGTATTTAATTTTCCTGGTGCATAACAATTAGAGGTATTACTTCAAAATATGAGAGCAAATTACACAGAATGTTTCATCAAAGGGGATCAAAGCACTTTGCATATTAATTAAATCTCAAAATAAGACTTGGAGCTAAGCTTTATTATAGGAGATGGTGAGTTCTAGATATTCATAGGGGTGAGAGGAAACCAGGACACCTGGTGACTCTCTGCCTGTGACTTGCTACATAACCTTATACAGGCCCTTCCGATCCTCTGTGCCTCAGTTTCTCTGTCTGTAGAAGAAGGATAGTTATATTTAACTTTGTTTGCAAAGACTGGAAAAAAAATCCTCTGGCAAAAGTGATGCCTGATAGTCTACATAGCAATTATAGTGCCAGGGAGTTATACGTAGGTAGGGAGAGAGATGAGCTGACAGACATATCCAGTGGAGTCCTGAAGCTGCTCTGTCTGCCAGGCAATTTCCCACTGCATGAGAGGGCTATGACAGAGCTGCCACCAGCACTCCTTCCCCCTTTCTCCTTCACATGCCCCTGAAGGCAGAAGAGAGGGCTCTGCCCCAGGCCACCCAAGCAGCACTCACTGTCACAGCCTGGAGCATGTCACAGGCTTTGGAAGCTGCCAATTTCACTAGTGACTTTCTAAGATATCATGTACTGTTTCTATTTGGCAGTTCAATGCAGTCTAGGGATGGGACTGTCAAAGTTTTCAGGGGCTATCAACATGAATTAGGTAACAAATCTCCTTTAAAATTTAATTTGAGAGTGAACTACCAATCCAGGTTTCATCCATGCTGCCCTGCTAGCACTCTATGCACCAAAGAAACCTTTTTCCCTTCCAGGAGAGACCAGAGGAGCAAGTCCTCCTCATTTCTTAGTGTAGCTGGGACAAAGCAATTCATGGGGAATGGATCTAAAATCAATCCCTAGCATTAAAGTAATGAAAAGTCATCCCATTTTACAACACTAATTAACAGTAGCTTATGAAAACAAGAATCAATACCAAATACGTTGAACAAAGGTTATTTTCAGTTGTGCACTATTTAAACAAGTCATGTAGAATGATAAATGCACCTATGACTAAACCTGAACAGCTCAATGTCACGAGACCAATGATAAAATTATGAAAATGAGCAACAGAAAATCATCCTGAGAGTAAGAGAGGATGGGCCAAGCAGCATTTGTTTCTTTGTTATCAAATATGTGAAGAATAAACCTTCAGTCCAGCTGCAGGTGAGTACGTGATTAGACAGGAGTGAGCAGAAGTATATTCTAATCCCAAATTAGGGCAAATACCAACTTCCATTTGCTTTTTAGCAGATGAAGAAATATTGTTTAGTGATACCTGAGTGCACTGAGGTGTGCTGAGTTTTGTTTGCTCTCACACACCAGTGTTATAGGTCCATGTGTTGGGGAGAGGTCTGTCCTGCTATTGCCAAAGCCTATTTATCTTGTTTAATGACTCACTGAAATTAAACTAGGTACCCCCAGAAACAGCAAAGCTGTTCCTGTAGACATGCCAGTGTGCTGCGATGCTTTCTGGTCTTCTCTCAGAAACCAGAATGCTCCATATAGCACCTGGGAGGAAGGGGAGTGCATCTGGTCCCATTTTAGTGGGAGAGAAACGGAGCCAGCGGAAGCTGAACGACTGGGGAGGAGAGCAGCGGTCTGGGGTGAGACCAGCCTTTTTGCAACCAAAGCGGTGCTCCCCCGCAGGGCTGCCCTTCCTCTTTTCTGCCTGGAGCGGTGTGGCATTGCAGGCAACGGGGCCAAGAGAAAAGCCACAAACATCACTGTGGCCTTGCTTCAGTGATGTTTGGCAATTGGCAGAAAGCCACTTCCCAGACAACAGTTGTGCACAGTTTGGATCAGGCACTTTCTGGAATGTTCCTGAAGAACCCCTTGGTATCACACTCTTGCAGAGTCCCAGCCTCTACTGGGTGTGAAGGAGACATATTCAGTGACCCCATCAACTACAAGCATGATGTGACAGGGGCCTCTCCCCCTCGTTTCATCCACATGCAAACAAGGCACAGCATGATGGGCAAAAGTAAAATCCTCCAGGCTTCTGGGTTGCCACTGCCACCACTGTCAGTACTTGACAGAGCTGCTCTGAGATTTGGCTTGGTAATGTCTGAGAAGTTGAGATGAGAACGATTATGGAAATTGGAGACAGAAGTCTGAGACAAATGCTCCTGGATTCCTTCTTATGGTGCATGTTCTCATCTGCAGTCCTTTGTAATTGCAAAAAATGGTGCCTTGCAGATACCTTGAAGAGACTGGAGACAGACATATGAATCTCATCATCAGGAAGTCTGTCTTGATAGTCAGCCAAGATCCAAGGGGAGCGTGCATTATTTATTATTATCATCATCACCGCCACTTACCTAATTTCCCTAGAGATTTGACTCCAGTATAAATGCATGAAGCCATATCCTGGGGTTGTTACTCCATTTTTGTTAACTGTACTGTCATACAAGCCCCCTCAGTCTTTTCTGGAAACCTTCTGCATGAAGCATGGGTTACACACTAACACAAGTCCTCTGGACACTGCTTTATCTTTCTTTCTTGCAAGCTACACTTGAAAGTGGTATTATAGGACAGCAAAAAACTGGATGTACTGCAAAACGTATGTGAGATTGACTGACCACTTGGCTCCCCGCAGACACCAACATTACTGGAGAAAAGCAGAACAGCAGAAAATCAATAGCAACAAGCAAAAAGTGTTTATTTGTGCCAACACTGAGTTAGGAACCCTGAGCTTTTTGCATATTGCATGTGCAGGAACATGACGTCAACACCACTGTGCTGCAACAGGAAGCAAAAGATAAGACTTGGTGAACCATCAGCTCTTCCTGAGCATCGGCCGGTCGCTATGTATTTGTTTATGTTATGCTTTACAAAGTAGAGGTTACCAATACAAATGCTCTTTTTGGCAACTTTAGCCTTTCTTTTCTTTCACAAACTGTTTTAAGCTATGACAATACATCTTTTACTTCTAAGTACTTGCCTAATTTCTAGCAAGAGGCATGGATACAAATGCTATACTTTCTGCAGTTTGTGGTGTACAGTCACAACGTAGTCACAACGTAGTCCCTTGACCAGATGACAAAGAAAAATAAAACAGAAAATGAAAAATTATCTGCTAGTCATAATTAGTAGGCATTTCAGAATATATTTCTGGAGAAGTTATTTGTCTTAAAGATTCATAAGCCTTCTTTACAATTGTCAGATGACTATGCAAATATTAGCAGTGACAGGACAACAAATTACATTACCCCACATATGGAAATGAAGCAAAACCTAAATTTACAAACTCTTAATTTTCATTATTCATCTAAGCCTAATCACAAACACTGGGAAATAACACTGTAAAAATCCAGATTTTTCTTTTTTTTCTAAACTGAAAATCAGAGGGCTGTTTCCTTATTCTGACAGCATACTGAATTTAGCACATGGTGCTCATCGTGTTCTCTCATCCACGGCAGCTGAACTGAAATCTCTGTTTCTGGGGCACTGATGCGAGACAGCACAGAGAGCAATGCCCCATTACAAGTATGTCCAGATCTTCTGCACTGCTCATTGAAAGGAACCGAAGCCGGCACAGTGGAGCCACTGATTAAGAACAATCATGGAGGATTTCCTATTTTGCCAACCTTCAGAGAGGAACAGTAAGCAACGTAAAGGAAATGAGTGCATTTGCTCAAAATGAAAAGGTCAGCCAGCCACAAATTTTCAGCTTTGATATACATGTAACATTTCAACTCCCATTTTTATCACAAATTATAGCTTCCCAAGGTCTTCAGGAAGTTGACAGAGAGATTGTAAGGTTATTGGGTGGTGTGAGAACGGAACTAACTATGATTTACAAACTTGTCATTGCAGCATATCCACTTTTGTGTAATGAAGAACAAGGCAACCACCCTAACAACATCCCTTTTGCATCCTCATCATACAGTTTTAAATAACAGCTCCTGTCACTATCAGAGAGATTCAGACCTCCCCCCTCAAAATACCCTGCAAAGCTAGTTTAACAGAATACAACATGGATAGGCAAAAGCTGGTACCCTCATGTGAACTGCAGACTATGTTGCCACTCTACACAGATTCTGTCAGATGCTCATTCCCACTGACATCACTCAAAGCTAAATACCAGTGACTGTAAATACAGCAAAATCTTTGATACAAAATATTGTTGCATTGGAAAGTAAAGTGTACAGGACTCCTGGGTTCCATCCACAACACTTTCATTGCATCCCTATCACAATTTAATCTCCTCCAACCTTAATTCCCTTGTTTACAAAATAGAAATAATAGCATTTAGCTTTCTGACATGGGCCATCATGAGAACTGGTGAATCTTCACTGAGTGTCTGGAAGATCACCAAATTAGTGTTGTCAGAACAAAAGGACTATTTCTATTAATGCAATAGTACCAATGGGATTCATATTCTTTTAGTTGTGTCCCAGCCTCCTCAGCTTTCACACAGCTCTGAAAAACAACTGTAAGCTCTTTGTATTGGGTGAAAACAAATGCTGAACACGTCACAATGCAGGTATAAAGTGAGTTTTGTGGGTTTTTAGCTAGGAAAGCACACAGCGCACGAAGAGTGAAACTATGGCACTACTGGAGTTAATAGGAATACTCATAGCATATAATACAAAACAGCTCCTTGTACAGCATCTATTGTATCTCACAGAGCCTCACTGAGACATAACTCAAATACCAAATCAAAATGACTTCCGAACACTACCTCAGGACTAGACTGGTAGGACAAAATTTCAGTCTATGGTACTTGCATGTATAATGAAAAATCCATTAGTGACTCACTTTTTCTAAGGATAGAAGGAAGCATACCTTATGAGTCAGCTTTCTGCTGAGAAAAAAGTCCTACCTTCAATGGACCGGGGAGATACACCATTGAAAAGAGCATAATTATCAGCCATTACATTGTGGGACAGAATGGAGAACAGGTAATGAAAAGAGCAAAAATATATGAAGGACTTAGCTCATGGAGGAACTCTTAGCCTCATAAGACTGACCTTTAAACTCAGTGAGAAATGAGAGTTGAATCAATTCATGACCTGTCTGGGAAGTTTACTGCAGACTTCTCTGGAAGTCAAAGCACACATTAATTCTGTAGCTGCAATACTAACAAGAGTAGGGTTAAAATAGGTAGGACTGGTTGCCACAGATGGACGTCTGAATCAATTAGAAAAGGAAAAAATGAGACAAAGGTAAAGAAACTACATGTACTGAGCATTATCAAGTAAGGATGACTGTAACAGATGAGAAAAATTTTGTGTAGTGTTTACATCAGATAATATCTACAGATAACGGAACAGAATCATATGTAAGAAGAAACACACTGAATACTGAGAAAAAATCATATGGGCTCTGAAACAACTTGAGGGAAGTTACTTGCATCTGTCTGAACAGAATTACATAGAGTAAATAAAGGGAGTCACTCTTCTGTGAGCTCTGGGCTAGTAAGGCAGATTTTTTTTTCATCTCTCATTTCAGGTCCTAAGTCCTTACTCAAGCAAACCTCCCACTGGAGTCAATTAAATCTTCCTTCTGATTTTAAACAACTTATCTAATGAAACACAAATACTTTCTAGTTTGTCAACTTTTTCATACCTTTTGGGTCTCTGCAGTCAGCTGCAGTAGTTGGACTATGCTGTATCTGCGAGCAATATACATACACGAGTCATGGCACCCTAGAAATATGACAGCTAATGAGGGCAACATTTTGCACGTTAGCATTCTTCTCTCTCATATTATCTTTAAACTAGATTAATTCCATTGTCTTCAGTAAACTTCAATGTGATTTTTGTGTGGGTGAGGCAGAGAATTTGGCCCTCCACATGGAATAATATTATCTGTGGCTTTAGATAGGCACAATTCAACTGCACTGCTTTTTCACGCTTCCAGTCCTCCTCATTGCTCTTGCCCAGCATACGCTGCCTACACGAGGCATTAGGAGAGGGCATACAGTATTATGCCACTTAGCGGCAGGACTATTTCTCATGCTTTGGTTAAGCTAAGTGAGTTTATTAGCTATGTCACGATGACCCATAAATCTTACTGAAAGTGATTAATTCCCAGGGAGAGAACGGCTCGTCTGAATTCACTACTTCCCCCTTATCTTCCTCCCCCTCAAAATTTACCGTCAGTGGCTAGAGACTCAATCACTTTTGCAATTGACAGCAAAAAGCAACAGCAAACTTTCTCCAGGCATTGCTGCTGGGAAGGAATTTTCAGCCTGATGTTCCAGGGGTTTCACATTCAGGTTCTGTACCAGTTTTGACCTATTGGCCTCTCGGGGGGAACCACACCTATCTTACCCCATTTCCCTGCTGTGCCTCAAAGACAGAGGGGACATGGGAACACAACGTCATTGATGTGAACTTTACGTGGCCTCGTTGGTACAACAAGACGCAACAGAAGAGGTTCCTCATTTACATAAAGCTCCAGTCATGACTCATCTCGATCTTCTACAGCTCCAACTCGTTACTCTGACGAGTCTCCGGATGGCAAGTGAACGTAGTATACCGTTCGTCAGTCATATGCTCACAAACGTCTGCCTGGCTGTTTCAGCGCCTGCAGTGGGGAAATAGAAAAAGGTAAAATGTGCACATAAAATTTCCCTGCAGTGTGGGAAAGTTGTGTGTCTAGCTTCTCATGCAGTGGAACATTAGTTCTTAACCCACTTTATCACAAGCCAACGTCTCAACTTCAAGCCTTTGCTAGCTACAGTTGAATGTCCATCAGCTGTCCATCAAATCTCTGTCCTCTTGGTGATAAGTCTTGTATTAATTAACATAGTGACTGACATAATTTCCCATGCAGAAAACGAAGGCCAGAGGGCTCACTGCTCAGAACTGCTTAGAAAATTGGCTGCAGAGCTGGGAAGAGAACTGAGGGATGTTGTCCTGTACAATAAAGCAGTGATTACCAAATTGAGAACATCTTTTTCTATGTCAGCACAAAAGGCCAACACATCTACAACAGCAGGACTAGGTATATGCCTGCTGTAACTCCACTGAAGACAAGAATGGATTTTGACCTTTTTAAGCTTTTAAGCTTTAGGCTTAAGGAGTTAATCTCTCTGGATACCCTATGTTCTCCATGGAATGAGGATACTGCTCTGAATCGCCTCTGGAGGAAATCTTTCCCTGCACATAGGCTTGAGAGGGAATCTTGGAAAATTAGTTTCATTAGGCTAATGTTAGCCTTTGCGAATGCCCCTGTAATGAAATTTTCATCTCCCTGATGCTGTTCACACTACTGTCGCTAGTGAAAACCATCCATTGATAGGGAAAAAGGACAGCAGGGAAATTCCACTGAAATAATTAGAATTGGAAACTTCTCTCTTTTTTTGCACAGGGTTGTTCCCATGATGATTTCAGGGAAGAGAGTGCATGAGTAAGAAGATGAGGAAGGGGCAGGGAAACACCAACTACTTTGAGTGTACACCCTCAAAGACTGGATAAAATTTGAAGATAGTTACCATAAAATGGAAACATTTGGGAGAGAGAATGGAAGAAAGTGAAACACAACTGATCATGAAATCATGTTTCAGTGCCAGAAAAGTAATAATGAATAGGATAGTCATTTTTTTTATGTGTTTGTTATACCCATGCTATGAAGCCAACCAAAAGGGAAGGGTTGTACCACTGAACCCAACTTAATACACCAATGTTCATTACTTTGGGGGCAATACTGTGATAACAAAAACGTGTATATAGATTTCAGAGTCAGCACAGGCCAAAAAAATTCCCTGGACATTATCATTTTGGCAACCAATATTGCAGAATTATAAAATATGAATTTCAGGAGAACAGAATATGGATGTTTTCTAGGCCATGTCTTACTCAGAGTCTCACCAAATGCCTGTAGATGGCACGTCAACCAATCACGATCTGCCCGTGTCTCTGACATATTCCCTTTAGTAGCCTCTGACACCAGAGATGAAAGGGTACAGACATCTTACTTTACACCATGGGATGTAGTAGAGCCAAACTACATTAACATATGGCAGCTAAGATTAATGTTTGGAAGTAGCCCAGTCTCTGAGTCAGACTGATCCTTTCCGTTCATAAACTTTAAAGTGCCAGGAAAAAAGTTTAAAAGTCCAATTAAAATAAACGCCAGCTAACTCCACTGCAGGTTTATCATCACAGCACGAAGAGGGCAGTATTTTGCTCTTTCTTCTGCAAGAAGTTTGAGCAAGAAACCATGAAGTGGCCTTAGAGGAGACAGGGTGAAAGGGTCTCCTTTGACAACGGTGAAGTCTGAAGACTGCTAGGCCTGGCTTCCTCTAAAGGCAGGGTGAATTTGCCTTTAAACAGAAGATAAACAGAATGTGTTTATCTGTTGCTTTATTCAGGTCACTTTGGTTTAGTGATTTCTGATTATGCACGCTGTCATTTGAAAGAGACCTTTTACTTAAGCTTTGTTTCTGATGAATCAGGTCTCCACATACATCTTCTCTTAGCTTCTGCCACAGATTGAAACTTCTTATAGAGTATCTCCAGCTGGAAAGGACCCATAAGGATCATCAAGTCCAACTCCCTGCTCCTTGCAGGACTACCTAAAACTATATCCTCACCTCTAAGTTCCTGTTCAAGTCTGCCTACATATCTGCTCTCATTTCTTCCCAATATCCCTTCTGCTGGGCATTCACTTCTCAAGCAGCTTTTCTATTCATTCTTTCATATCTTTTCATGCTTCTTCGCATGCTCTATGCATGTACAGCACACTCTCTCTCCATCTCCATCTCATACATGCTAGAGCAAACACTTTGAGATAATTACCAGACTGGAGTCTCTGTTTGGCCAAATAGCAGATTGCTCAAGTCAGCAACAAGGATCGATACTAGATCAGGTTGCAAGTTATCTGAAATTGACCACCCAAAACTAATCCCATGTCAAATCAGAGGCCAGATACTGAAAAATCTTACCCTAACAATGCCCTTCAGAAATGCTGAGTCCACAGGCTTCAGATGAAACCAACACAAGGCCAGAGACAATGACCTCTGGCTTCATTTGTTAGAGGGTTAATAAAATTCTTTAGAAAAGATTTTCTCTAGCCACACCCTGACTTCCGCAACAGATTCTTTAGCACTGAGAAAGCCTCCCCAATCCACTGACCACCATAAGGCTGCCAAGCGACCAAGCGAGAATCATGAAAACACAAGTGTCAGTTGCAGAAGAGGCAGCCTGCTAGCAAATCACTGAAGAAGTAATTACAAATCCATATCCTTACTATGAAAAAGATTACAAAACAGTATGTATCCCTTGTCTGAAATGTCCCACTGGGCTTGCTCAGCTCCCTGAACACTGCACAACATCTAGAGGAAACCACTGAGAAAGTTGATAAGGCAGCACAGACAAGCAGGCCAAAAGTATGTTGGTTAAGTGCTATTCAACATCTCACGCATGTGGCCGGATCCAATAGGTCAAATGATGGGTGAGAACCTGCTAAGCTGCAGTAGCATGACTGGCTGCACACAGAGTGCTACGCTAGGATTTGGCAAGTCTTCCAACAAAGCGTCCAGTACCTTCTTTGAAAAATTCCTCCTTGACAAGGTTTTGGTTTGGTTAACTTGTTTGCTGCCTGAGGACCTCTATGATGATCCAGTGCTATTGAATCCTCACATACTCATTCTGTTGAAAAATGCTGGTTTCCATGTACTGCTGGCCACAGGATAGCATTCCCTCCTGCTAGACAGAGACCTCAGCACAGCCTGACCTTGCATTTGGATGGCCAAGTTGGCTTCCACAGCTCATACCTATGAAGAAGCCATTCTGAGAAGGTCATTCATGATGCAGCAAGCCAGGCACTTAGCATCCTCAGCCCCTGCCGAGCTTTCTCACTGACTCCCCACTGAGAGCATGCCGGTGCAAGGTCTCTGGGAGAGATCCAAAATAGCACTCAGGCACCAAAGTGCAACTTAGGCAGACTGCTGGCGCCTGTGCTCATGAGAGCTACCCAGGAAAGCTCTGTCTTCCCTCCTCAGCTACGTCAGATGCTGTAAGTGCCCACAGTTCCTGGTGTAAGCTTCTTCAGGCGCCAAAAGGTCTGGCGCCTTTTTGTGTTCAGCAGCCCCACTGCTCTGGGTGGGCTGAATTCTGTCAGCTACTTCTTGCCTAAGTCCATCCAGAAATCAGGTGAGGATTTTGCCAGTAAGGTCTTAAGGACCCAGTTTCCTAGGCATGCTATGACTGAGTAGGACTCAAGTACACATCAGAAGGGAACTCTCAGGAGTGCTTATGTGCTTATAGGTATTTAACATGAGTAAGTCATGGACCCCTTCACCAGTATCCCAGTCCCAATATCACCACTCTTTTCCCAGCTAAGAGCCCAAACCAGGTACCCTTTTCCAACACAAGAAATCTTGTGCCCCTGGTTGTACCATGGCTCAGCTTTCAGAAGCTGGGCAGAGCACATTTTCCTTCCTTCCCCTGAACGCCCTAAAGTTTCTCAGAGCACTCCCTGTTCAAAGGTCCAGAACCGGCTCTCAGGGCAGTGCTCTTCAGCACTTGGTGAGTATTTAAAGTAGAGGGGGTGGCTTGTCTCCCAGGCATATTTTCACTGAGAAGACTGATTCAGGTGTCCATTCCAAATGTGTTACTTAAACCCATAAGCAAACACTTTTGGTCCTGTATCAGAGTTTCACAGTGTTCAGATGCTCCCTTCTCATAAGTATTTCCTACTGGGTGACGTAGGCATCTCACCACTCGCTGTATGAGCTAAGGACACTTCAAATCCTTAAGTTCCTAATTATTCCTCTCCAGTGTGCAGGGAATTTAGGCATTTAACTCACTACAAAGCATTCTCTGAGAATCAGGTGCTAATCATCAACTCTTCTTTGCTGCTAATCCCAAATCTCTTTGAGATTTGGCCCTCTGTTTTAGTGTTCAAAGTCCTCTATGACAGGACTTTGCTCTAGTTAACAGTTAACTTGCATCTCCCTTTGGTCATGACCCCTTTCATGTATTTGGAATTTCCTGAACTACAGTAAACACTAATCAATACAGGGATGCTGTGAAAGCACAAGGCAAGCCTGGGACAGGAGCTGAAACTTCTTTGTGGAGTTCATTTCCACAGCAGAAAAAGAAGCCAAACACAAAAATATTCTGCTCACTATGACTTTCCCATAGTAAAATCCTGGCACCCAAAAGTAAAGCCAACAAGCAAACAAAAAGAAACCATATTAAAACAGGGTACATTTTGTAGGGACTTTAAGAGTGGTAGATTCCCCTTAGCATTGCTCAGCAATGTGCTTGCCCATTGTCTCAGGACAAGAGGCCATATGGCTGCAGAGACCCAGTTCTCCATACTCAAACATACACATGGCAGCTGTACCCAGCCCTGTGATCTAACAAATAATCACATCATTTCTTCTGCATATTGAGCAGGAAGAAGAGAGGTGGTTGTTATGTCTTCTTAAGGAAAAAGCTCAGATACTCACTAAAGAAGGACCTTATGTAGTAAGTTGAGTAGATACTAATTTATTCTACTGTCCATTTAAAGTCCGCTCTCACAATAATAGATGGACAGCATAACATGTGTGATAATAATAAACACACAGTTCACTGCACCAGGACTTAAAGCTTGCTTTTTTGTTCCCTGGTATTTGGAAAGTACTGTCAACATGTAGCTTACGAAAATCCTAAAAGGAAGGGCTGAGCTTTCATTACTGATTATACTTAGCACAGCACTGTATTTCAATTCTTCACCTACATGCGCACCCTGTTCCTTCAGAAAGACTTCCTCACATGCTGTTATTTATATTTTTTAATGCTTTATAAATTTTCTCTTCATTCTCTAAAATGTTTTTTTTCCTTTTCCTGAACGGCAGTTGTGTTTAATGCTTCATGCAGTCAGTGACACACCCTGCAGAATACAACACACAATCAAGTAAACACGCCCTGCAAAGCAACGCGCTCACTTCAATCCCCAACCCACCCTGACACGAGTGCTACAAACATCCCCTGTGAATAAATGCACAAGGGTAAAATCTGGCAGCACGTACCCTGCCACACAACCTCCCAAACAAAAAGCTGCACTTCAGCTGGGAGCAAACTCACCTCAGTAGCAGAAGGGGCATAAATGAATAAGCACTGCACCTTCCTTAACAGTCATTGCACATTCCCAATTGATGAACGCAACCTAATTGACCTAAACGATGACTGTATGTACCCAGCTTTACCTTTAGCAAATAATACTGCTCATGGTTCAGTCACAGCACTTGAAATACATTCCCACTGCAAGAGCCGTAGCACAAGCCAGAGGCTAACATAAAACTCAGCCATGTGTAAGGAATCACAAACAAAACAAAAGAGGAAATAATACATGAGTGCTACAGGATGTTATATTATCTAAACCCACGCTGAATGGGTAAGGATCGAGCTCACACTTTTTTGGGAAAGAGGAAATTTTGAGATTACAAAATAATCAAAATAATAAAGGAATAATAGAAAGTATATTAATGTGAAATTAAAAGTAAAGAAGAGCATATTATCTAGAAATTAGGAATATCTAGGAAACCTGTAGAAACAATGAATTTATGGAGTAAATATTCAGGAAGATGAATCAAATAAAGCACTTTTTGGCCATTTTTTTTACAGGAAGGAGGTACCAGTTTTGTTGCTGTGAGGCACTAGTTAGGAATCCAGATAGAGTCATCCATGATCTGATTTATCTATAAGAAAGTGAACTGGAATGAGGAAAATATTCTTTTTTTGCAAGAAGAATGATGAACACAGAATTAGGAATGGATCTGTTTACTAATTTTAGAGCTGAATCTGGTCTTATTCTGTAGTCTTAGGTGAGTCAATTTATCCCTCTGCTTCATTGATAGAAGAGTTCTGAGAATATTTGCTTGCTGATTTCAGAGTAGCAGTTTGGCTCAATTAATGTTTCTAATGCAATTGGAAGAGAAACGATAGTTTCAGGGCTACTGTTGTCAGGAAAATGTTAGTTTATTGCTCACATGAAAAAGAGAGTTAACTTTTAAATCAGTTGTCAGTATCAGTTTACTCACTCAGATGCTAATGATTTGACAACCACCTCGAATAAACCCGTGCTTTTAGTTCCCATTCTAATACACAGCATGACCTAAGCAGCCGCACCCAGCTGGACAGCGGACAAATTCCTGTTCTTATCTCAGGCTCACTAGAAGTCTTATGTAATTAAACAATATTGTGACGAGGGTCTTATCTCAGGGTATTAACTTCTTCTTCCTTTGGCAAGGATGTAAGTGAGCTGGACCCAACTGGAAAGCTGTCCTGGCACTGCTCTGAGCCCATTACTTTCTTTGGAGTTTGACCTTTTAGTTGCAAATACAATCTTCACAATTTGAGCTCTTACTGTGTTATGTTCTTGAGCCTCCAACCTACAAAAGGACTGACTCTTCAAGGCCACCTCAAGATTTGTCTACTGTGCAAGTGAAGTGCTTTTGTAACCACTTCAGCACTCTCTTGGCTCCTGAAAGAGTAGATGCCTTTACACAAGACAGTTAATAATAGCTAATGATACTGGGGCCTTGCCAGGATCCTCAACGAGCACTTAGTTGTATAACTCTAGCTTGATAGGCATTGTTTTGTTTGGTTTTTTCCACTACAGATAGCACCTGCTGGCTATGCCTATGTAATTGGTTTGACCTCATGAGAGATGAGAATTGTATCATTAATTTCAGTGGGTTGTTCAGTTTTGGAGCACAATGCAAAGTGCAGCAGGATTTCGTGGCTGATCAGTTAGCAATCTGCTGAATATGCTTGCACAATGCGGTTGGATAATTTAGATGTCTGAGATAAAAAAAAAACAATTAGGTATTTTTATCTATTCCCTGGGGGCTTCTGAGGGATTGTGCCTTGTTATCTCATGCCTGGGATTCCTCCAATTTAGTTTTGAATATTCCCAGCATGAATTATTATCTCTTGCTTTGAATGACTATGGTATTGATTAACAGCTCTGACTCTTTGGTAGTTTTTCTCTGCTTGTTTCAATCTGAATTTCTGTTTTCATCCAGGTATGGGCCTGTTTTCTGGGTGAAAGGGAAAAATGGAAAGATGTGAATCTCTAAGTATAGAGATGATGACAGCAGGAAGAAGAGTAAGAAAGCTGCAGAATCAATTAGAAAAGCAGTGAGTTGCACACAGCATATTTAGATTGCTGTCATTTCCCTCTTTCTCTTGCCCTGCTTTTAGACTTAAAAGGCAAGAGTAGTTGTATTTTGTTCCTGCACTGTAATCTAACGCGCACCATATGTGAGTGACAGCACTTCTTAATACATCAGTGGTCACACTTTACCTACAGCAAAAAGTCCCTGACCGATGCTATTAGCTGGTGACATTATTAAAGGAAGGACCCGGGGTGGTGTATGGAGCAGTGCGGCACGAGCCATGTGCATTGCATTAAACCCGGCAGGGATGCAGTCAGACAAAAGCATCAGTACTTGAGGCAAAATGGCAAGACTGGTGAAATGTCTTGCCTAAAGAATGGGGAGCTTCTTATTTTAATTCCTTTGCCTCCAATAAAACTGCAGAAAGATTTTCAGGAGAAAGAGCCATGCTGGTACCAAAGTTCATCTGCTAGCAGGGAGAGGTGCATGGGGGTGCATATCTCAGTGATGCAGGGGTGCTCCCCCTTCCTTTATGGACACTTTGAAGCGTGAGGTTTTTCCCAGTCTGTCATAGAATCGTAGAATCACAGAATGGTTTGGGTTGGAAAGAACCTTTGAAGGTCATCTAGTCCAACCCTCCTGCAGTGAGCTGCTCAGAGTCCTGTCCAACCTGACCTTGAATGTTTTCAGGGATGGGGCATCTACCACCTCTTTGGGCAACCTGGGCCAGTGCTTCACCACCCTCATTGTAAAAAATGTCTTCCTTCACTGTGGCTTGGCTCTGTCTCCAGAGAAAAGACTACGCTGCAGACACAAACATAAGCTGTTATTACTGCTATGCTGAGAATGCAAGAGATGCTCAACAAAACCCGAAACACCACACCCGCACAAGCCGCCATGCTTCTGCCAGCGGGCCTGGGCAGTCCCGCTGGGCTGCCTGACGCC
>NW_010340692.1:12118-18708 GCF_000700745.2 Antrostomus carolinensis | reverse complement strand
TATATTTATATTCATGTTCATATTCATATTTATATTTATGCAATAAGTATAATTGCAATTACAGTTATAAAACAATCTCAATTATATAATTTATACAATGAGTATTTACACTCAATGAATGCCTTAAATATTTAATTAAAAGTTTTTTGAAGCTTTTTAGGTTTTTAAAAAATAAACCTATTTCCTACCATTCTTGAAGCTTTTGGTCCTTCTTTATCTTCAAAGGCAAGAAGACTGTCAAAGTGCAGTAATGACAAAAATATATTCAGTTCCTTTATTCTCTATAGTTCCAAATACACATAATCAGCTACAGGCTAGATCTTTCTCTATCTCTGGTAAACTTTGAACTTCTTGGTTTCTACCCTGAAGCTATAAATGTGGTTTCTATGCAATCTGTCTGTTCAGACTTCTGAAAACTTGTCTTGTTCAGAAAAAACAATCCTCCACTGGCTTCTCACGGTTAATTTACGGCCCACTCCATGTCCTGTACAACATATATGATTCAGCATTAGGTATTTTTGTGCTTGGGATACTCAGCAGTTTTTAGCTGTAAGCTTCTGCTAGAAATAGGAGCTTTGAATTTTGGCTTTTGCTAATCGACTTTAAGTTCTATCATCTATCTATCTATCTATCTATCTGCTATATTTGCACTTGAATTTCTTGCAATGAATTTAATTGTCTATTGAAACCATTGATAGAAAATATACAAATAAATAATATTTTTAACAGTGTAATTTTTCAAAGGAGTTTTCAACCTCAGCCAGGACAGATGACTGCTTAGCTCACCTTGGAGCCTGTAAGCAGCACTACATGGCAGTGTAACTGCTGAAGAAACTGTCAAGAGAACTCAATGACTTGGCAAACTGGTTACAGTAAACTGAGGACATGTACAACTTACAGTTCTGTTAAAATTCAAGGGCAAACTGGTTGCCTCCCAGTCTCTAATATTTATGGAAGAAATATATATTTAGCTATAATACCAGTTAAGCTGTTGTATTGGGTTTGCGTGGCAAGGTTTTGGTATCAGGGGGTCTACAGGGGTGGCTCCTGTGAGCCTCCAAGACAGACCCGCCGCTGGCCAAGGCTGAACCAATCAGTAATGGTGGTAGTGCCTCTGTGATAGCACAGTTAAGAAGGGAATAAAAAAAAACAATCTGCACAATCGCACCTGGAGGGAGGAGTGAGAAGATGTGAGAGAAACAACCCTTGCAGACACCAAGGTCAGGAAAGAAGGAGGAGGAGGAGGTGCTTCAGGCACTGGAATAGAAATTCCCCTGCAGCCTGTGGTGAAGACCATGGTGAGGCAGGCTGTCCCCCTGCAGTCCACGGAGGTCCATGGTGGAGCAGATATCCACCTGCAGCCCATGGAGGACCCCATGCTGGAGCAGGTGGATGCCCAAAGTAGACTGTGACCCTATGGGAAGTCCACACTGGAGTAGGCTGCTGGCAGGATCTTTGGACCTACGGAGAGAGGAGCCCATATTGGAGCAGGTTTGCTGTCAGGACTTGTGACCCTGTGGGAGACCCACGCTGGAGCAGTCTGTTCCTGGAGGACTGCAGACCATGAAAAGTACCCACACTGGAGCAGTCCTCCACCGAGGAAGAAGGAGCAGGAGAAATAATGTGTGATGAATTGACCACAACCCCCATTCCCCATCCCCCTTTGCCACTGCAGGGGATGAGGTAGAGAAATCAGGAGTAAAGTTAAGCCTGGGAAGAAGGGAGGAGTGGGGTAAAGGTGTTTAAAAATTGGTTTTATTTCTCATTATCCTACTTTGATTTGATTTGTAATAAATTAAACTAATTTCCCAAAGTTGAGTCTGTTTTGCCGATGATGTTAATTAGTGAATAATCTCTCTCTGTCCTTATCTCAACCCCTGAGCCTTTCATTATATTTTCTCTCCCCTGTCCAGTTGAGGAGGGGGAATGATAGAGCAGCTTTGCTGGGTGCCTGGTGTTCAGCCAGGGTCAACCCACCACAAATGTACTTTTAAACTAATATATAAGTGTATAGTTTTATAAAAAAATGCATTTAAGTAGTAATTGATGCTGGAGCAGTGCCACCTTACAATATGACCTTAAAAACCATGACTGATGACATGTTAAGCCTAATTCTGGACAGTGTTCAACACCTCCACACAACGGAGTACCAGTGGAGCCATCCAGAGTGTACATGATATGCTCCATCTGTATATCAGTTTCAAAGTGTTAAAACAAAGATAAAATCAGAGGAATTTACACATACAGCTCCTTTCACCCCAGTGTAAAAAAATTCCAGTCTTTTTTAATTACTTATATGATAAAAGATTTATTATTTTCAAGTACTGATTTGGCCTTGAGGTAGTTTTTATTATCTTGGAGAAACTGTCCAATTGCCTCTAATTTCCTTGTCCAAATGCATGATTTCAGTGTCAATTTCTCTTTTTGTGGCCATTGGGAGTCTTTTTTCCTCTACTTTTTGTCTTTTGCCTAGTGTGTTGTGTTTGGAAGGCCTGTTACTCTCCCTACATGACCAAGCCATCCCAGCAGCTGTCTTTTTTTGCATTTGCTTGTACAAACTCATGGGACACAATTATAGCAGAAATATTCACTCTGAAAGAGTTGTTAGTCCTATACAGTTTGTTATTCAAATATTTATTTGGAGACATTTGAATGTAAAGGCCTGAATGTGCCATTTGATCCATACCACTTGATTCTATGTTTCACGTATGTTCAGGCTTATGGCATACACAATTATTCTCAGTTTTGCCTTTGATGCACTTGAGATATTCTTGTCAGGTTCTGTTGAATTTTACAAGTGCTGCTATCAGAGAAGCAATTCTACTTTTGATTTCTGCTTCAGACTTTCTCTCCTTTGTGATGGTAATTCTGAGATACCTGAATGAATCCACTCATTCAAGTTTCTCAACTTTGATGTAAATTTTTTGTTGTGTATGAGAATTTTCCATTGTCCTCTATCTGTTTCTTTCCTCCTGTTTGATCACCAGTCCATGGGTAGTAGCTTTGTTATTAGATCTGCTAGCTATGATCCTTTTTTTTCCAATCAAGTTGATACAATCTACAAAGTAAAAATTATAGATCTTTTACCACTATCTCATAACTTTGCCCTACCAGAATTTTCAAGCACTTTGGACTTGCTACGTTCAAGGAAAATGTGAGCAGAGATGCTGCCAGGAGTAATCGGTCTTTCAGTCAGTTCTTGTACAGAATCGTTTACTTAATGTGTACCCTGTGAAGATTATACATTTCAAATTGCTTCTAAAGCTTTTGGTTCAAATTCTAATGCAACCTGAACTTGCAGTTTTTAGAAGGGAAACCTTGTGTATTTGCCTGTGAGGTTGAATGACTGTCTTTCTACCTTTTCTGTTGGTAGATTCTAACTTTACCTTTACTATTAATTTATTTTTTGAGGCTTGAAGTATTTAATGAAACTATACTCCTATGCTTACTATGAGAAATTTAATGACCTGGGATATGTTGTATGTCAAAGCTCCCTTCTGATCTGAATTGCTGTTTGGTGGAATCTATGATGTTATCTAATACATGGAGCAGCTTCTGAGACTCACATCTGCTCTGGGAGCAGGACAACACTCTAAAGATCAGGTTATACAAACACTTGCAGCCTATTCTGTGCCAAGGAATACATTGGTAATAAACCGACCTTACTAATCATAGTTTTCACAGAAGAGAAAATCATAGTTCTGCGGTTAGGGCAAACTTATGATGGTAGGCAAGGGATGTGATTTCTAGTCATCTGAAACAAAAAATGGTTTAAACCTGGATCTCCCAAATCTGGAAAGACTGCTCTAACTTGGGTCTATTTATTGAGTAAATAAAAGAGGCAAGAAAAGGGAGCAGTGGTGCTATTTAATTTTTCTTCTTTCTTGCAAGGACTGGCATGATTTCATCTCATAATTTCAGAAGATGATTCACAGCTGTGGTTCTTGGAAAGTGATGGACATCTAGCTTTACCCAGATGCTGAGTGTATAAAAAGTTAATAAACATGCTACATGGTGAAGTTCAAGCAGAGATGGTACACAGAGTGATTCAGAGATTTTTAGATGTTCAAAGTGAGATACTTGCTTTAATATAGGACTGCAACCAAACTAATAAGCCTTGACTGTCAGCCAGCTATCCTGCCTGGTGAGGTGTATGCACACCTGCATTGCATACTAACATGACATAAAATACGTGCCTTAGCCTGGTCCTCTTCCTCTTCTGCGTATCCTGTTGCACAGATCCTAGTATTTTCCATGTCCTTTAAGGACTGTACAGCAAGGCAAGTTCTGTCCTGGTTTTGGAGACCATGTAAATATACTTGAATTCGTTAGTCTAATTCTAGTCCAAAACCCCCCATTCTCATTTTGATATAGGCTTATTTCAAATTTCCTCAGATTTTATGCAGCTGCTACCCAGATTAAACATTGGACAACAGTCTTTCTCAGTATAAGTCATGCTTAGCTCCTGCTTCACAAGTTGTCATATGCCTGACCATGCAGTGAAAAACCCATAGCTTTGAAATGATTTATTATTAGTGAATAGCTGAGAATTTGTATACCTGTGGCTTGCAAAAAAAAAGGAATTGAGAATTAACAATTTATTTGGCTGTCAACACTCAGCAGGGAGTTGTTAGTAATAATTAAAAAATCAGTGTACTGAAGTTCAGTGCAGTCCCCCAAATCCCACTCCAAATTCTTACCTCAGTTCTCTTTCTCTAAAATTTGCTTATTGCCTATCAGTCTTTATGCATGTTTAATAAGCACTGACTTCCTGAATTTAGTCAGTGATCTGTTAGCTGGGGTACCTAGATGTGTAAAACAGAAAAGATGAGATTCATCAAGGGTAGTGTTTGTGCCCTGGGTTCCCTTCATAGTCAGCGGAGATGTAGTCAGTATAGCAAGTAGAGCTTTGTGGTGGGTTGACCTTGCCTGAATGCCAGTTGCCCACCAAGCCACTCTATCACCCCCCTTCTCAGCAGGATGGGGAGGGGAGAAAATAGGATGGAACAAAATATACCCCAAACTCGTGGGTTGAGACAAAAGGCAGTTTAATAGAAGCAAAAAAAAAGCTGCACATGAAGAAGCAAAAGAACAAGGTATTTATTTTCTACTTCCTATCAGCAGCAGATGTTTGGCCACTTCCTGGGAAGCTGGGCTTTGGTAGCATAGTGGTTGCCACCCAGGACAACCGTAACTAATGAATGCCCTCCCCTTCCACCTCCGTTCTCCTTGCTTTTATTTCTGAGCAAGTGTCATATGGTATGGAATGTCCCTTTGGTCAGTTTGGGTCACCTGTCTTGGCTGTGTCCCAATACCTTCCCTATCTACTGGTGGGGGGAGAAATGGAGAGACAGCCTTGGTGCTGTGCGAGCACTGCTCACCAGCAACCAAAACACTGGGGTGTTATCAACACCTTTCTGGCTACTCATACAAGACACAGCACTCTGAGGGCTGCTGTGGGGAAAATTAACTCCATCTCAGCCAGACACAATACAAGTCTAAAGTGCAATTTGTCTCATCCTAAGGCAGCTGACTAAGAGAAGTGAAATGTGCCAAACCTTGAAAGTGCTCATTACTCTCCACTAACTTGGAAGGGAGCCAAGGGGACCTAGTTTCCATGTAAGCAGCCAGACATCGACCGTTAGCTGATTTGAACCCTGTCCCATGCAATCAGAAGTATTAAATAGGTGTGTAAAAGTACCTGTGAATTTGTTACATACATGCCTATTCTGTTTGAAGGCTAGATGCCCAGGTTTGTAGTCCCAGTTTGGACAGAAAGTGTTTATACAGAAGACTTGATGTTGCATATGCAATGCAAACTATTTAAGTTCGGGCACACAATTGCATTCCTTTCTGTTCTAGATCCAGATGGTCAGCACCAGTTTGGGGAGAAGAGGTGAAAAAAGGGATAAGATAGAAAAGAGGAGGATTATTCCATGCAGTTAAACATATCTGAGTTGTAGATATGAGATTTCAGTAATACCATATAACTAAGCTTGCTTAGCTAGCGTTGCTTAACATTACGGCTGCTGTGAATCTAGTGCCAGAATTCTTAGGCATCTAGTATTTCTCTTGCCATGCAAAGGGGTTTAAAGTTGTAAATTGTGATTTTCTCTTTGTGACTGTATTCCTAAAAATTGAAATTTATGTCCTTTTCCTTTCTGTATTAAATAAGAGGGAGAAAGGGAAAAAAAGCTCCAAGCCCCTTGATTTTATGAAGCCAAGAAATAATGACAGGAAATGGGGATTTTTATTTGTTCTTTAGTGTGAATTGGCACAGGCATTATGATGAAGTTAAAATGCAGAGGTTAATTGAAAAATGCGATAAACAAAACCCCTTGAAGGTCTCAGAATAGATTTGCCTGGCAGCACTGACAGCTTACTACCATCAGGCACTAAAACTACTCTGAACTGCTGGAGAGAAAAAAGAAAAGAAAAGAAAAGAAAAGAAAAACGAGAAAAGAAGAGACGAGAAAAGAATAGAAAAGAAAAGAATAGAAAAGAAAAGACGAGAAAAGACGAGAAAAGAAAAGACGAGAAAAAACAAGAAAAGAAAAGACGAGGAAAGACGAGAAAAGAAAAGAAAAGAA
>NW_010340692.1:4788-11987 GCF_000700745.2 Antrostomus carolinensis | reverse complement strand
AAAGAAAAGAGGAAAAGAATGAAAAAACTCTAAAGTTAATTGTCTTTCTGTTCCTTCCACCTCATTTCAGCCCAATTATAACTGGGAAAAGTCATTCTGTGTAATTTGCATTAATGCACCTCCATGGAAAAATAGCTTAGACAGTGAATTTGATTTTTTTTTTTTTCCTCCCTCCCCAGTTTATTATGGACATATTTAAAACAAAGAAACCCAGCAGAGCAAATTGCTGTGGAAAACTCATGGATAAATATCTTGATTTTTTTCTTCAGTTGTTTTGCTGCCAGATAAATTCTAAAGATTTAATGTTAGACAAGAATATTTCTTCAGTAGACATTCTTTAATCAGAGGAGAGAAAATACCAAAATACCTACTGGAACTCCATAATCTGTGGCTTAGACCCCTCTTTTTATTAAAGAAGGAAATGTTCTGTGGGTTGTGATAAACTTAGCTCTTCACCTGCACTTGTGTGTTCATAATAGCCTTCAGAAAAGCTGCATAAATCCACACTTATGCTGTCTTTTGAAAACGAGTCCAATGCGTGATCCTGTTGTGTGCACAGTTTAATGGTGTAGAAGCACTGGAAACAGTGGCTGTCACATTCATATCCAGTACCATGTTTCCACTTAGCATTTCAATTTGTATTTTAATAAACACATTAAGGGGCTCACTTGTTGTTAGACCAACGTTACATCTAATTTCTTATTGAGATGGTGAAGAAAAAACAGTGTGTTCTGCTCTGAATTGTCAGTTAGTATATGAACTCAGTCTCCCTCTTCTCAGTGTAATTTATATTACTAGGTATGATTATCCATGCAGGCCTTATTTTCAGTGTACTGTGTTTATAGTCCCCATTTGTCCATCTTGATAGAGCTAACATGTTCATAATGATGTGGAACAGCTGGCCACAAACTGTTGTTTCTCATTAAAAAGATATGTTGCTCGAGCTTTTGGGGATTCTTTATACTAAACAATACACACTATTGACATTTTGCCCTTTTCATTTTCCTTTAGCTGTTCACTGCAGTGGGTTAGCTAGGATTCAGAATTCTAAAAGACCTGAAGAGTTTTTGAGAGATAAAACCAAGGAGAAAGCCTCTTTGGGTCATTAAGGATCCCAGGGCACTCTTTGCAAGAAAAATTGGGGAGTTACTGTCCTGGACAGGTTCCAGCTTGTATAGATGCATTGTAGGCCATTTAATCATGTATTTTCAACGAAGTAATCTGCCCTTGAAAGGCTGCTGTACTATGCTATTGAACCTATATTGACCATTGATGTAAAAATCACATGTGACCAACCTTGCACAATACTTGGGCCAGTATCTCAAGTATTCAGATATTTTTGGTATTTTTCTCCACTGTGCACAATGATGTGAAACAGTGATAATGTTATTTGTTGTAGACCAAACTGGTCATCTGTTGCTGGCACTGGCATCAAACTAATATAAAGACAAAGTTGCCTTCCATTGAGAGATGTGAACTTTTGGTGGTGAGCATTATATGGCAAAATAGACATAATCAGTTACAATAAAATAATGATATTTAGCAGTCTATGATCCTATTTACAAGACAAGCACTTTTTCATATACAATGACAGGAAAATAAGGAGAATAATAGTAATAAGACCTCTCCTCTTAGTATCTAGCAGAGAGAAATTAGAAACATGGCTTACAGTGAAATTTCAGGTATGTACACATAGAGGAATAAATGCCATATACCATGTTTTATGTTTTTCTTGTGTTTGACAGTACATTTTTCATTAGTAACATCTGGTCTTGTACATTCACTTAATTTTAAGCATGGGAGTCCCTTTGTCACTATTAGAATTGCTCCTGGACTCATAAAGAACATACACTTGAATATGTAGATGTATAGCTTAAGAATTGTCTTGAGGTGGCTGAATCTTAAAAGATTAATTTGGGAAACAAAGCATTCACATCTGGTCTGATTATGTCATAAATATATGTGCCTTAAGAATGGATAGAGTACTGCCTGTACATCTTCATTTTAGTTTCTTGACTAATTTATGTTTCTATTGTACCATAAAGTTCTCTGTGTCAGAGAGATTGAATTCTTGCTGTGGTACTGAGAGATGGTTAGAAGATTTCTGTATTTGTAAGTTGGTCAAAGTGGAGGGGAGGGTGTCAGGTCTGAAAAAAGGTAGTTGTGATAACTATGCCTGTCAAACTCAGTCCAGGGATTGAGAAAATTTCTGTTACCATCAGCCAGGATGACAGTTTGGCTATTTCAGCTAAAAAGTCAGAATGATTTTTCCATCCAGGTCACTGTCCTTAGAAAGCTATTCTACTGAATTAACAAGTTTTCAACATATATTTTGGCAATTGCATCAGAGGTTTGGGATTATTTTATGAATTTCCAGTTGAAGTCCTATAAATGTATACATTAAAAAACAACAGCTAAAGAATGTTAATTCTTGGCTGCTCTCTTTGGGGAAACTATTATTTGAGAGCTATATAAAATCTTTAGATTGTTCATTACTTTGGCATCCAAACACCTGTAATCATCTTTTACCACAAAAGTTTTTGTGGTGATTCTAATTTGCTTACCTAGTCACTTGAGATCTCAGTTGTTCTTAAAACAAATGCATTAAGCAGTCTGGACGACAAGAGGCATTATTGTCATGAGCAAGTCAAGTCACTAAATCAACATCAGGCTAGCAAGAAAGGTGTGATGTTTGTGATGACATTAAGGTGAAAAGGAAGGTAATGATAATCTGAACAGTGACTGCGTAAACAATTCATATTTTATACACTGTTCTTAGGAAACCAATGCAAATTTAATGTAATCAGTGATAAAAATGCAAAGAAAAGCAAATAGTAAAAAAACCTCAGGTGTACCTTCTACAGAAATAGAAAATTAATGCTGAAGCAGAGATGTGTGAACAGTAAGACTCTAGTGCCCTATTCAGTAAAGATTAATATTATTTTCTTTAAATAGAGCTCTCTAGAATAATTCTGAGATTTCATCTTTTAAAATTTCCATGCATCAAGGAATTTGACACTTTAAGGTGAAAGTGTGTAGATGAATAATTAGAAGAGTAGCCCCAGGAGACAGAATTTTTGAGTTTAATCTTCCTTTGTTATTGGTTTGCTCTTTTCTTGGGTAACTCATGATGGAATATAATCCAGAGCACCAAAGCATTGAGTTTTAAGCAGCACGGGCTATAAGCTCCTTTTGATTTTAGTGAGCATCGGGTGCTCAGATGGTTGAGCCTAATGATATCTGGTAAAATACACTTGGTTAGAAAAGGCATGTTCTTAGAACATTGCTGGAAATATTGAACATACATTGGATGGCAATGCTGGATAATTATCCTCCCTCTACCTCTATTCACCCAACCATAGAACATTTACGTGGAGTCAGAACTCTTGAATGGTGGCTACAATGCTCAGATTTATGCATGTGCTCAGTAACTAGAGTGTAGTGGTGATTTCAGATGGCTTTTAACATAATCCAGTGGAAAAAAAATGGGAACTGATAGAATTATGGTGGTAGAAAACCTTTCAGAAGATACAAATGCTTGGGAATTTTCTGACAGTGTTTGTCATTGTTTGAAATAATAATTTATTGGAAGTGATTGCTTGGGAGGTTTTTTGGCTTTTTTTTTTTGTATATTAACCTAAAGGTTTCAAAGCAACTTTTACTTAAGAGGTGTAAGGCCAAAATGTATTTTCTAGCCAAAACCACAGATATACTGAGCATAAATATGCTATGATTAGATGCTGACAGCCTAAATTCTGCTCCTTCGTTCGTTGTATTTGGAACAGGTAAAATTTTTAATTGGATGTCCCATAGAATGAGTGATTGCTCTAATCATTTACATATACAGCCTGTTACTCCTATTGGAATTTTTATTTCTTTGTACATAATAAATAATATAGTTCAGATATCTATTTTAACAGAATAGAGTAACCATTGTTTTGAGATTCTCTGTCTCTTGAGTGTTTAATAGTGTACATAAAGCAGATAAGTGACAGGATGTAAGGCATTTTGCAGAATAGTTGGGTTGTTCACCAACTCAGATTCAACTCTGCTCTACTGTGTAGGAAAAATTCTGTCATATACCAAGTGAATGCCTTAAGAACCATCAAGGCAATACGATCTTGTTTCCTAGAACTATTGATGCATTTCTTTTCATCTGACAAAAATATAATTACCCAAAGTACATCAGA
The DNA here is from genome assembly GCF_000700745.2 of Antrostomus carolinensis. Classification (NCBI taxonomy): domain Eukaryota; kingdom Metazoa; phylum Chordata; class Aves; order Caprimulgiformes; family Caprimulgidae; genus Antrostomus; species Antrostomus carolinensis. Next base: position 7,797 of record NW_010340692.1, on the reverse strand, counting down.
AGCTAGCAGAAAGATTAAGCCCAAAAGGTAAATTTTCATATTTAGCTCTTTTTGTTTTGAATCTTACCAGTGAAGAGATTACATTTTTTAACTGCTATTTTCCTCAGTTTTTCTCACAACTGATTTAAGCTTTTGATCCTTTCTTAAAATTTTTTCACTCTAATCACCTCTTTTCTATCTTTGGCAGTGTGGAGGTCAAGAAAAAAATCTCAAGGTCACTTACTGTATAGCAGTGTACCTGTGTGGTGGGTTGAGCTTGCCTGAATGTCAAGTGCCCACCAAGCCACTCTATCACCCCCCTCCTCAGCAGGATGGGGAGGGGAGAAAATAAGATGGAACAAAATATACCCCAAACTCGTGGGTTGAGACAAAAGGCAGTTTAATAGAAACAAAGCAAAGCTGTGGACGCAGAAGCAAAAGAACAAAATATTTATTCTCTACTTCCCATCATCAGGAGATGTCTGGCCACTTCCTGGGAAGCAAGGCTTCATATACGTTGCGGTTCCCGGAGGATAAACGTAAATAACGAATGCCCTCCCCTTCCACCTCCGTTCTCCTTGCTTTTATTTCTGAGCAGGTGTCATATGGTATGGAATGTCCCTTTGGTCAGTTTGGGTCACCTGTCTTGGCTGTGTACCCTCCCAAGACTTTCCCCACCCCCAGCCTTCCGGGGTGGGAAATGTTGGAGAGACAGCCTTGATGCTGTGCGAGCACTGCTCAGCAGGAACCAAAACACTGGGGTGTTATCAACACCTTTCTGGCTACTCATACAAAACACAGCACTCTGAGGGCTGCTGTGGGGAAAATTAACTCCATCCCAGTCAGACCCAATACAACCTGTACAGGTGAAACTTCCACCAGTGTAATTAGTAACATCACTGCAATCTCCCAGCGTAGGCATTCTGCACAGTTGTAATGTGGGACTTCAGTTGCTGATTTAATCTTAAGTGACTTTGATATGACTATTCTATTGCAAATCCTCCTAATGCAGACATGCCTTAAATTTGTCAAATCAGTCAGTCTGCAAGTTGAAAAGACATGGAAATAATGGCTGTAAAAGGAAAAGTAATCATTTGCCAAACTTTAATGGTCATTCTGGTGGCCCAGATCAAGGTGACAAAACAAATGTTCTGAGAACAGGCCTTTACCTAAAGTTGAAAGTAAAAGTAAATGTTCTGAAGTAATAATTTTGCAATTAAAGGCCAGCTCATTCTATAGTCTTTCATGCTAAGATGGAGTGATGGCTTTTTTATTTTTTAATAAAATCTGAATATTAGGTCCATGCTATTCGGTGCTTGAGGACTTGTCATTTGAAGTAGATTTGATTGATCTGCCCAAAACAAATACACTTTTCTGACAAAGTGCTAATAAACTCTTTCTCGCAGTCACAGAGTGCTTCTTTCAAGATCTTACTGTTTGTTTTTTGAAGTGATGAAATTTATAGAGAACTGCTATAAGGTTCTAATTGAATTTCACAGGAGTAGCCCTGGTGTGACCCAAAATGGGGGAAAAAAAATCCTCAAAGCTAGCTTCTGTGGAACCAATGATTAAAAACACTAAATGGGAAAAAGAGATCCAAGCAAGAAATAATCAACGTGAGACTTAATGAAGATTTCTTAGATAAGTTAAGGCTGATAATGTCTACAAGATACGAGGTGGATGAAAAGATTCACAACAGAAAAGTATTTATTAAAACACCTTTTAAGGAACCTTGGGAAAAAAAAAAAAAAGCTGCCTTTAAGGTTTCCTATTAAAGCAAAGACTAGGTGAACTGGATAATTTTTCCACCTGCAGCTTTAACTGAACTTTTTGTTTAGCTCATATTGCAAGGTTTAGTTGACTTTGAAGAACTTTAACAATCATTGCCAGAAGGCTTTTCATGAAGTTGGTGACTAAAGAGCTACATAAATCCTATTTTCAGTAACTTTAAACAGACCTGAAGTGAGGTAGCAAACTCTCCTGGTTCTGTCAGAGCAATTTATGAGTATCAGACTAGCTTTCTGATCAAGCTAGATAAAGGTATGAAAGCTAACTTTGAAACTTCTTAGGCTATATTCTGAGTTTTCCTCATTTTTTGAGATCTACCATTTCAGTTCCTGGTCCATGATATGGCCCTTGCTACACTGTAAGTCCATGCTGTGATATGATCTGAACATAGGATAACTTTGTCTTCCCTCTTGCCTTTCTTGGGCACAAGAAGAGTCAGCATAACTGACTGTACTAGCTCAAAGAGTAAGTGAGAGACAGGAGTTCTTTGCACACCCAGTAAAATTTTGAAGTTTGTATTAGAACTGGGAAGTGTTTGAAAATAAGACAAAGTCAGTGCTGAAATTTGGAATTATTATTAGTGAAATGATAGTGGTGTCTGGGAGTCATCACCTCCAGTGAGGTGTTTACGTGTTGGACAATGGGCAAACAGCCAAAGCAATGCATTTCCTTGTGACATACAAAAGTCTTTAACTCCTCTGATGTAATTTCAATGTGCAACGTGCTTTACTCCCACTCTTCATTTTGGTTAACAAAGAGGACACAGTGGAAGGTATTTTTTTGTGCCTAGCACTAATTGAAATGTGAAGTATTACAAAGAATTAGCTGTCTGTACAGTTAAGTAACATGATTAATGTAGCCTGGGAAAACAGGTAAACAACAAGGTGAGAGGTTATGTGCATTGGTTGCCACTTTTTGCTAAGCTGACTGGAGGTGAGCTAGCTTTGAGGCTGAGTGGCAGGAACTAGAGTAGGTGCAATTCTCTCCAATGTACTTTAGCAGCTTCCAGGCATGAGCTGGTTTGTGTATCACTAGTTCGGGGTACCGCTAAAGCTGGTGTGTGCCACTGTGTGCCACTAAGTATGCCTAACAAAGTCATTGCTTATTAGTTATCTTGTTAAATATCAACTGTGTAAAACAATTATATTAAACAGTTATCAGCATAACCTTTCTATCAGCCTCTGGTCAACTGTACATTTTTGGTGCAGTCTCTACAACTGTCATTCTGTCCTTGACTTAAGG
>NW_010340692.1:0-4770 GCF_000700745.2 Antrostomus carolinensis | reverse complement strand
CAGTACTCTGTTTTTAAGTCTGCCTCTTAAATTAGCTGGAAATTCATAGTAGTGTGGAGATGGTGTCTGACTTTCTGAGCTACAAAGAGAAACATATGTTCTTTTAAGTCTGCAGGTTTTGTCTGGTGGTTTCTGACAGCAGATTGAAGAATTTGATTTCCATCTGCAACTTCCTCACATTTCTTGGGCCATAAAATAGGGCTTGCTGATTTGAAAAAAAACGATTTTGCATTTTGTTCTCAAGATTGGCAAAGGAAATAGCTTATATATTCTGACCTCTATGGCAGCCTGTGAAGCCTCTGCATTTGAGCTGATGCCTGAGAAAATCTAAGGTGAAGAGATGGCACAGGAATGGATTTTTCACTCTAGGAAAATAAGCTTTGTGTGTGAGAAAGTGGAAAATGTATGTTTTTGAGCAGAGAATGCCTATTCATTTGATTTTTGTGCTTCTGTTAGGCAAAGTCTAATTACTTTGTCAAGGGCAGCTAGACCCTTGGATTTTCATCCTAGTGTTTGATAGGCTGACGTAAATAAAATAGATAACTACACCATTTTGTTAATGCTGTATTCTCTCAAGCTTTGTTATGTCTTAAAGTTTTCTACTTCAGCAGCCACAGACTATCACCACTTATCACCTCAATTTGCATCACACCTATGGAAGCCGAGCAGCTGGGGGAGGCTAGAGGGGTAAGCTTGCTGTACTTTCAGCATTCCTCACCTTCATTTTACTACTTTATATAGCTTTCCTCCACGCTTCTCCTGACAGTGCAGCATTAGTGAAGCTAAATATCTGACTGGATAAACATTGTTGGTGATTTAAATGTTTAAATATTTCACTACATTTTTCGTCAGTTTTATGGAAATCCCATTTTTTTTTTAAGTCAAAGGTAGTGTGCTATTTGTGTGCATGCTTTAGCAGATGGCAATATAAATCACAATCCAGTGCTGCTGGATTGAGATGCGTAAATATTGTGGATATAGCTATGCTTCCATTACTCACACTGTAAAGCTAAAAACCTTCTTTGGCAATTTGGCTGTCTTATAAACCAAGAAAGTAAATCTGATTTTAATTAATTCATGAAAGACTAAATTAATTTAAACATTTTTTTACATTAAGGATGTATGCTAATTGATGGCTAATTTTCTCTATATATCTTGTTTCATGCCAGTTAGATACCCACATTTCATCACTAATAATATATTAATTTTATAAATAGTGTTGATGCAATTTTTAGGATATTATGATAGCAACTGAATTGTGAATGGATTAAATCATAAAAAGGGTCCTTGTAGCAGTCAATTGATTCTTACTGTACAATAAATGCCTGTTAACTGAAATTAAAATTAAATACTTATTTGCAACACATAATACAAAGCATAAAGTATTAAAAAAATGGGCTACATTATAGACACACAATGTGGAACCAAAAATAGGCAGCTTCAGAGCATATTAAATATCCTTAGCAACCTGCTAAAATATGACAAGGGAAACAGTTTACACTTGAGCAATTATCTGATAAGAACCAGTGTTCACAGTGAACCTATTGCAGTATGTGTACACAGATAGTGTATATATACTTGAGCAAGTGTACAGACACACAGAAAGGTACTGCATATGTCTGCTTCCATATGTACATAATAAAACAAAAGTTCATAATATGTATGAAATTTCAGTAGGCATGTAAAAAATAGAGATGGCAGATGGTAGAGGATTTGAATAAAGAATATTTTAGTCTGCCTTTACAGTGATGTAGGTTTCCTATAAAGTAGTGGAAATACATGGAAATGAACCTGGAAATACATGGAAATACAGTGGTGAATTAAGTCAAAGCATTGTTGATTACTCAGATTTATTGCTTACTACTCATTTAATGCAAATACAGTAACTATAAAATAAACAGACTTTTATATACTGTCATTTATTCAGCTTTTTTTGTTTTTCAAACTCAAAGAATATTTTCTGTTCCTTTATCACATCGGGAGAAAGGGCGTATGACTTCATTTTGAGATGTGGTGATAATGAAATGAAAAGCATATCTGTAGTGATTATTTGTCAGGTAGTCTGAGACTACACAGATGAGGGAGTTGAATGAAAGCTCTTCTAAATTCCCCTAGATTACATGGGCTTCCATTTAAGGAAAGTTTCCAAAGTAGACTGACATCTTTGGTTATCCAGCTTTTTAAGCCAGGAAAAGTTCTCAGCTGGCATAAATCAGTATAGCCCCTCTGAAACAGAGGGCAGTGCTTCCTTTCATCAGCTGCACATCTGGAACTGTGAGATCATGGTTTTTTTTTTTTTTTTTTTTGTGTGTTCCAGCTGTTTCTTGCCCTGTTTATCTCTCTGACGCTTTGTCTCCAATAAATGAAAATAAGATCTTGTACCAGAAAGTAAGTAGTCATAACTAGAGGTGGTGCTACCCACTTTGCTTCTACAATGTTCAATGTACTCATTGGAAAGATGGAAATGAGAGCCACTGATTATTTGTTAAGAAATAATCAGAGGAATTCCCCATGGGTGATTATATTTAGGAGAACATAACAGTCTTTTATAAAAAATTAGAGCAGCCGTTAGGTGGTCTGACTATGTTAGCTGCAGAAACCCACAGGGAAGTCCTTTCACTCCATCTGTGCAGCCACAAAGATGAGAATTGGCATGAGACCTGTTACTCTGATTCAACATCACTTTAAACTGAGACAAATATCTTGTGATTGCTCATGAAGGTTTGAGAATAAGCTGGATGGGAAACTGCTTACTCTTCCCAGTTATAGTTTAAAGACATAGGGAAATGTTGTCACACTTGGATGGGAATTTCAACCTGGAAATATCAAACTGGAATTTCTATGTGAGTATAAGCATATTAATCTACAACTGACAGTAGTGGTAGGCATTAATGACCAACACTTTTCCAGATTACATATCCCATTTTCATTAAATGTTCAAAACCTTACAAAAACAAAGTCAGATGAAGAAATCTTTCATTATTATTGTTATAGTCAAGATTTCCTCTACCTTAGTTTAGTACTGAGATATAGGAGGACATGAGTTTGAAACAGGCAGGATGCAGGCCAATGAGCAGGGCTCTGTTGCCACGTATTTAGATAATTCCTGGGTACTTCAGGTACTTGAAATGAGGAATATCCCACTTTGTATTCAGGAAAATCTAGATATTTCATATTCATTCAAGGCCTGACACAATACAGAAAAGCTGTGGAAGTGGCTATTAAAACATAATATATTGAGAAAAATAATTATTTTGCTTTCCAGAAAGTAAAGAAAAAATAACTAGAAAATACTGTTTTAAAACATAAAATTTACTTGTCGTATTAACTTTCTAATCTTAACTTTCTAATTAAGCTTTCTAATGATTGTTGTTCGCTTGAAATTTCTATATTCTGTCTGTGGAATGCATTGAGGAATTTTCATTGATATTATATTCAGACACAAACAAATAGGCTATCTACAGGCTGAACTTATATGAACAGGTTGCATATATCTTACCTACACTGTTGTTGTTTCCTGACCTAAATAAAGTTATTTTATTTTCTAGGAAAATTTTCATGAAAAAATAACATTTACTCTTTCTGTTTTAGCCATTTGCATTAGCATCAGCCTTTGAAATTCTCAAATTCAATGCTCTGCACTACTTTCTGGGTGAATATTGCAATAATTAGGTCTTTATTTGCATTTTCATAAACTTCCTTTCACCTTGTGAAAAAATATCTGGAAGGAAGAAAAAATGACATTATATTTCCTTTGCCATTTCTGATTCAGGAAAAATAAAATGAACTGTTTTCGTGCTAAGGGCATACAAAGAAAGTACAGTTTGGTTATCAGTTGTGAGTTTAACAACAGCTAATCTCACCCATGAGATTATCAGCTTCTAGGTGATCCTATTTAAATCACCTTTGATACCACAGCAGGCCTTATGAAGCATACTTTGTGTCTAGTGTTGCCAGTGAGAATTAATATTATTCACAGCTATCAAATACATGCTAAAACTATATAGCTCTTTTCAGGCAAGCATATTTCCTTATTTCTGAGAAGAATTTATCTTTATGTTTCAGCAGTGCAAAGACTTAAGATCAGAAATGTGCTAATTTGTAAAGGTTGAATGTTGTAATCTTTGCTCATGGGAGTAATCCGTACTTGCATGCTTCACTCTGAGTACAATTACATGAGTTAAATCAGGAGATTAAGTACTTCAATAAACTAATAAGTAACTGAAACATATTCAAGCAATAAAGGTTGTAAAGTTTAAAGTACGTTTTGTTTGCAGTTGAAATTTTCAATAAACTAATAAGTAACTGAAACATATTCAAGCTTGTAAAGTTTAAAGTACATTTTGTTTGCAGTTGAAATTTTCAGAGACTGAAAAAACATAATTTAGAAACCTACTGGCTGAGTTTAGCAGTATTTGTCAAAAACACTTATTGCAAGATGATTTATATAGCTAGTTAAAATATGGTGCTACATGTCCTGATCTTGCTTTGCGTAACTGTATTGGGTTTGCATGGCAAGGTTTTGGTAGCAGGGTGGGGCATAGGGGTGGCTTCTGTGAGAAGCTGCCAGAAACTTCCCCAATGTCCGACACAGCCAATGCCAACCGGCTCCAAGATGGACCCACTGCTGGCCAAGGCCGAGCCCATCAGTAACACCAGAACAAAATTAAAAAAAAAAAGGGAGGAGAAAAAAAAAAAAAAACCCTGTACATTTTGCAGCTAGAAAGAGAGAAGTGAGAAGATGTGGGAGAAACAACCCTTGCAGACACC
>NW_010340691.1:0-609 GCF_000700745.2 Antrostomus carolinensis | reverse complement strand
CCCCCAAAAAAAACTCACCCACGTAATGCTCCACGTCCCGGGTGGTGAAGCTGGGTGGGGGGAGGGTCATTCCCAACCCTTCTTTCCGAGCCACCAAGATGGGAACGTTGAACGTCTTCTCCTCCAAATATTCCACCGTCAACTGGGCGCCGCTGGGACGCAGCAGGATCTCCTCGGCGCTATAGGGGAGGGGGGGGGGGACAGGGGGGAACGTATAGATGGACCTATAGACACCCCTAGGGAGGTCTCATGGTCATTATAAGGTCTATAAGGTCTTCAAAGGGTGGTTGGGAGAAGTTTTGAGAAGATCCTGGTGGATCTACCAGAGGTTTGGAAGGTTCTTCTGGTGGTTTCATGGGTGATGCAGCACCTATAGAATCTATAATGACTCTATATGATTCATATATGATTCCCCTGGTAGGTCTTATGGTCATTATAACATCTATAAAGTCTTCGAAGGCCCGTTGGGAAAAGGTTGAGAAGATCCTGGTGGATCTCCCAGGGGTTTGGAAGGTTCCTCTGGTGGTTTCATGGCTGACAGAGCCCCTGTAGACTCTATAATGGCTCTATATAATCCATATATGATCCATATATGATCCTCTGATAGGT
>NW_010340690.1:0-14524 GCF_000700745.2 Antrostomus carolinensis | reverse complement strand
CCCTTCGAATCTAGTTTAAAGCCCTCCAAATATTTGCTTTGTTTCTGAAAAAGCAAGTTAATTTGCTTGGATTATAAAATACTTACTATACATTTTTAAAACTCTGGTTTCAAAGGAAAAATATCAGCTTTGTTGCACACTATTAAATCACTCTATGTGTTTATCTCATCAAGCTATCTGTCAAGATGAAATCTGTCATTTTATGCATTTATAATGCATTTGTCACCATGGTAGCTGGAAAGTGAGTACACAACTTAAATGAGAAAAACCCCAAAGCAGCCATGCTTTCCAGTCTTCTTTGGGTTTTGAGTGTTTATTTTTTAAGATCAAGATTCCCCTGATGTTTCCTAGAGAATTTATGGGATTTCTGTGGTTGCCTGTAGAGCACAGTTTTTACAACCGAACAAATTTTTGTTACAGTCTGACAGAAGAAAAATCTGAGGAGATCATGTTTATTTCTAGAGGTATATGAATGAAGTATCTGCCTTTCACTGTGAGCTCTGCTATGCCTAGTGTTTCACTAAGTGCACTTACTGTTAAGGAAAGAAATATTTATGATTGACCTAAAATGGAAACCAGGATCTTGCAATGGTATCAACCCTGGATTGGGAGTGGTTGGAAAGCCTTGTACCAGGTGTGCATTCTTTAATTGAGAGGTGAGGGAGACATGGACAGTGGTCATGACTAGACTAAAAGGGAACCTGCTCTACCTTAGTTGTCAGCAGTAAATTGTGAAGAAAATCAAGATATTAATAACCGCTGTGCAAACAGCAGTGGGAATGAAAGCAAGAGTTACCTACACCTTTCAAGTACTTTCCACTTTCTTTCAGCATCTTTTTTTTTAACTGTAGCCTAGGATTCAAACTGACACAAGCGTCTTTAGTCAAACCTGGTGAAGCAGCTGCATTTTAATGTCTATTTTCCAAGAATTTTTAATTTTTCTGATTCTTTTCAACCGTTACGAATTCAGGAACTATTTCTTTCTGGAAGTCTTCAATGTGCATGTTTGTGGGAGTAAGTTACATTCATAAAGCTGGAACAGTTTTGGTTCAGCCCATTATGGTAATGTAAAAGAAAACAGCTTTTTGCCAGCTCTTTTGTTCCAACAGGCTTGTTTTTGATAATGTATTTTCAACTGTAGTGTTTAAAACCCTTACTGCTTTGATGGAATAAAATCACGTGTCATGTATTCATAGCAAATACATTTTAAGTAGCAGTAACACTTTCAAGCCTGGTTATCTGTGTGTTATGGACAAATGCCTCCACTGTGTTTTTGGTTCCAAGAAAGATTTTGGGTTGTATCAACAATGTGTTGATCCTCAATTACTGATGAGCGTCACTCAGTGCTTGTCACTGAGAAATCACTGAGGAACTGAAGATCAAGGAGGGAGAGGTAAGGTTTATGTTTATTAAGACAGCAAGAGTTCAATTTTTAATTTTATTTTTGTGTATTGAGAAAGTAATTTTGTTTTCTTTTTTGCAGATGTGAAAGTATTGCTGAAAATGTCAAATTTCTATTTTACCCTATGCAGTCTGGGTACTGACTTTTTGCTTCTGAAATGCTTTTTGCATCACAAAAGCAAATGCAGGATTTTATCAAAATTTTTCAACATTTTTTTAATAAATATGACTTTGGACATTGAAATCTGATTTGTCTGGCAACCATGCATGTGAATAGTGTCTTCAATGAACAAGGCAATATATTTCATTCAAACAATGTAATCTGTTGTATTTTAATATTTAAAAATCTTTTGATTCTTACCACTCAACTGCCAGATTTCTTTTGCTTGTATTTTAAAATTCTTTGTTAAACAATGTTTCCGTTTGCTCCACTGGAATATTGGAACATGCCGGGTAGACTTGGCAGGGCAGGAGGTGTGTAGCTCCCAGCAGTGCCTTGTACATTTGCAAGAAGTGAGATGATTAATTAACTCTGTATTTATGTTTCTATTTAATTCACAAGCTTGATTGGTTCACTCTAGTGACTGATTTACATGAATGTTCCTGGGACTGCATTACTGAATAATTAATCTTTATAGCCAAGTGGCCTTGTTTCCACATGGATGCTGCTTAGAAAATCACACTCAATTTCATCATGGGGATGTATGCAATGGGTGGAAAAGCTGAAAGGAGATCTTCACCCTCTGTTCTGAACAGGGCTGGATCCAAGGTTGGTTTTCATCTGGAACAGGAGGAAATGGTCTAGAGCCACAGTATAGACATGCAACTTCCTTGTGTGTAAAACATATAGTCCTGTTTAGCTAGAATAGAAGAGGTCAGAAATTTATTTAGCCCACAAGTATGAGCTACTTTCTCTTGAAGAAACCTCACCTAAACCACAGCTGTCATATCTCCAGAAAAAAAGGATCTCTTAAGTTAATTTCTTTCTTTTGTTTACTATGAATTTACTCTGACCTCTTGGAAAAATTCTGTTACAGAAAACACTTAAGACAAATCCAGCTTCTTTTAAGTAAGGACAGTCTTAATTGTTCCCAAACTTTCTCTGTTAGGTTGATCTCTGCCAGTTGTCAGCTAAGGAGAATATTTCAATATTTACATTTCAGCTCTTAGGATCTAGTAAAAAAGCTGCTAGAGCAACAGTTGCCAGGCATATCTACTGATGATACATGAGGAATATTTACTTTTTTCCTTCCTTGTGTGCTTCAAAACTTTCCATATTTGTAATTTTATTTATCCTTCTGCACTTAGGATCACGCTTAAATTAGGAAAATCAGGCTTAATTTCCCACTTTAAAGTCTTTCAACAGACTTGTAACTAGCTTGGGATATATTCAGTCAAAAGTATCTCTACGTTTCCCAATCCACTTTACTAAACTACCAAGAGGGTAATTAAGAATCCCCACCAGCTGAAAGTGGTAATCAGAGTGGGAGAATTCAGCTCACAAGGGCCTAAATGAAGTCAAAGACTTTTCCAGTCTCAGCTTGCTCCATCTGCAGAACAGGCTGCACACAGTAGATGTGAGGTATTTGAGTATGTACAGTCTCTTCCTGGGTGGTTCTTCAGCAGATTTCAGAGGTGTCTTTGCCTTTCACATTAATATAACATAGAAAGGAAAGAAGGCCGAGTCAGCTCAGGTCATCATCAGAGCTGTAGCCTTCACTGAGACTTCCTGTTTCCCTAAGGTTGTCCTAAATATAAATTCCACTTTCTTGAGCAAGGTACATTATTTTCTACATGTTTTGTCAAAACACATTTTTGTAAACTTTGTCTGCAGCAGTGTCACGAAGTTCATAATGATGGACCAATGAGAAACAGAGCCTGGGATCAAATGTGTGGAAGGACAGTCTTAATAAATGCAGGAAAGTTGAGTCATTTTGATTGATGGCTGCTGTGGAAGAGAATGAATATTTAAACTCTAAATCATTTCATATACGAGAGCAATTGTCAATTATTGTTCTTTTCTGAAGACCATACTCTTTGACAAATGTTTCTACTTAGCTCTTCCAGAATGATGATTGCTGTGAATACAATACAATCTGAAGTATCCTGGAGCAGTTAGTACAATTTTCACATTGCTTTACCAGCCAGTCTTGGTGGATGGGGGACAATTGCACTGTTGTGAAGAACTGGGGAGACGACATGAAGTCTTGTAGAGGAACATCTTTATAGCTTCCTCTAACATACCTTTTAGTGATCTTGCTTTCAGATTTCCTGAAAGTGCCTTATGAAAACATAGTCTCTTTAAAATGTCACAATTGTTGTCTGCTCAGAAACGACTCTTGAAAATCCCCCATCCAGAGATCTTTGGGACTTGCCACTTAAAGTACATTGCAGCTGTCTGTACAAAGTACTTACTTGTTCAGCATTTGGAGCTGTTCCTTGTCCAAGAGCATGAGCTATAGGCAGTGCCGAGTTCTCAAATAGCTTGCTGGTAGAAACCATCTGTTCAGTCCCTTTTATAGCTCACCTGCCCCTGAGCTACCCTTGAAAGCTCATTACACAGTTTAATTTTGGACTCATTGACATAGTATTGTACATGTCAAAGAACCAAATACAAAATGGCCTCAAGTTGTGCCAGGGGAAGTTTAGATTGTATATGAGGAAAAATTTCTTCACTAAAAGAGTTAAAATTTCTTCACTAAAAGAGTTATCAAGCACTGGAGCAGGCTACCCAGGGAACTGGTTGGGTCACTGACCCTGGAGGTATTTAAAAGTTGTGTAGATGTGGTGCTTAGGGATATGGTTAAGAGTTGGATTTGGTAGTGTTAGGTTTATGGTTGGAGTTGATGAACTTAAAGGTCTTTTCCAATCAAAACATTTCTATGATTCTCTTAAAATTCCAGTGCAGACTTCATGTTCAGGCCCTGCTGTTAAACAACATAATAATCTGTATCACAACATTTCTGGGCAGTGAAAGAAACAACCTGGGATTTCAAAAACATTGCAAGATGGAAGCAGGTACTTAAGCATCCTGTGTGAAGACAATGCCATGGAAGACAGTGGAGATGAATACTTTTAGCAGTCTGTGAGGGAATTTAACTTGAATCTAACATGAAACATGCAGAAAATCAGTTTCCTATACAGTCCTGCCAGCTCTAACTGAGTGTGAAAAATTGGTTTTGTGGATTAGCTGTTAAGTGCAAAGAAAGGAAATTTCTGTCCTTGTTACAGCAGAGAACAGAAGCAGAAAGAAGCTGCTTTACTTCTCCGCTTATTTCAAATGTAAAACTGTGCAGAAGAGGCTGAAAATATGTTCTTTAATTGCTAGAAAGGGTTTGTTAAGCAAAACCAGTTTCTTGATTAATTATTTTATATGGACTTAAGACCCACCCACATTCATACTGAGGGAAGTCTGGACTCTTTCAGCCCGAAGAAATCTGATGAGAGAGTCAGGAGATGGGATGTTCTGTTGTGTTTGTAATATTTTGGGATCTTATTTTGTCACGACTGGATTAACTAAAGAGAACACAAGGCAGGGAATAGATTACAGGGAAATGAATCAGTAAAAACACCACATAGAAGTAGGTCAGTAAAAGAACACAGAATAAAAGAATAGGTAGACAAAAGAAGGATGTGCAGATTTAGGACAGTCTTCAAAAGTGGATGGGAGAAAGGCAGCAGCAGTATTGTTAGAAAAAATTTAATTATATCATTCCTAGCAGAAGATCCTTGGTTCAACAATCTGCCTGCTCCTGCTGACTCAAATCTCTTCCCTCTACCTTCCATCTAAAGTCTCAAAGCACCTACTGCTTTGAAGGTGGCAAAGATATCATGGCTAGGTATTTTAATAACTGTATCTTTGCTGAAATATGTGATGCCAGAAAAATCTTCCTGCACTCTAGATTTCCTTTCTTTCTGAAGTGCATAATTATTAAAGAAACCATTTTAGGTCTTTGTACAATTTTGTTTGTGGCCATATTTCAATATTTCTACATACTCGTTCCCAGGAGCTTCATCTCTGAAATCCATTTACCATTTTGAGATTAAAGAGTGGAAAAATTTGAAGTGAAGATGTTCTGTTGATCACCTTGAGGCAATTTTAATAATAAATTACTTTGAATGCTATGATTCAGATAGTAATTATAATAAACAAACTAAGTTAATGAAAAGAATTTAGCTGTATAAACTCTCCAAAGTACTTAGGGTAATAGTAAACTGTAATTAAATATTTAAAAAAGCTTTCTTATGTACAGTACTAAATAAATATAAGATGTATTTAGATGAAGAGAGTCTTTGAATGTTAGTCAAGGTAGAAAAATCTGGATTTACAGCAGCAGATGCTTGGCAGTTCCAATGCCCATGTAGCATCCTGAGGACCGGGAAGGAAGCTCAGCAGAAGGAGAGTTACCACTGCTGCTCTGAAGGCTGGATGCTCTTTCTGTCTGTAAGGTCAGTCTAGGTAAAGGCTTCTATATGAAATTTGAGTCTCCAGCCTTGTGTCTTCTGTGCATAGCCATTCTGTCTGTTCAAGATATTCTTGTTCTGAGAATCACTTTGGACAGATGAAAATTAAGCCAGATGCAGGCCACTCCAGATGGTGTAGTGTGAGCATGACATCTAAGGATTACATCTGGCTACACTGACAGTACACTAAATTTTAGTTTTCTGATTGTTTCTCTTCTTAGTCCTCACATCAATCATAAACTGCATCTCACATATTGATTTGTGCTGCCAGCTGCCTGCACCGTAATTTCCTTGACATATACTAGCAATCCTTGGATATGGTGGAGGTGACTCTGTGGACCAAGAAGGAAGGATGAGCAGGTTTCAACAGCAAGGATGACTCTGACTGGGAGGTGTGTAGGTATGTTGTGACATACACACTCTTCTGTAGAAGAATAAACGGCTTCTAGCAAAGGAAAAATCTTTTATAAAGAAATATAACAGTAGATAGTTTTATAAAGTGCATATTAACGAATGAAGTAAATTTGGAACGAGATATATTTTGAAACATGGTATCTATCACTCAGATCAAACATTCCTTCGGTGTCTTTTTGATAAATCTGTAAAGGAAGCAATACAATTTCTAACCACTTTTCTGCAAAAGCCGTGCTTCTTGAACAGACAAATATTTATTTCCTTAAGTTGTAGACATTTTTAATGATTTATTTTATTGTATAATCCTGAGTCATTATCAACTCATCTTCACATCAATCGTTATTCACCTGCCACTATCTTCTAGCTTTATTTTATTTAACTATACTTTTTTATTACTAAGGCCTCCACTTTTTGGATTACTATCTCTATCAATGAGTTCATTTTAATGAAAAACAAAAAAAATAATAAAGTAGATCTTTGTTCTTCATCCAAAATTTAAACAGAATCCATAAATTCAGATAGTTGTATAAATATTTATTTATTCAAGTGTTATTAAAAATTCTGGTTTCTTCTGACATTAAAAGCAAAAGGATTGAGTGATTTTAGGTTTATTTCTGATTTGACTGAGTGGAGACGAAACTGAGAAAAACTTCATACTGTCACTGATAATCCCTGATTTCTAACCTACTAGTCCTCTGACTTTCTCTCAGACAAATTTGAAGGCTATTCTGTTAAGTCATGGGCATACCTCAGTTGACTGGTTACTGGTTCAACTTCACAATGAGATAAATAATAAAGGCTATACCGAACCATAAGAAAATAAATCCATTTATTCTAATGAGTATTGGTTAAATGGCCAGACTTATGTGCTCCTTCTGCGTAGCATCTCCTATTGTCACTGTTGGAGCCAGAATAGAGGGCTAAATGGATACACCAGTCTGACCCTTCAGGGCAGCACTTTTCTACCTTTTTTGAGGCATTGGCATTTAAGAAAGACTGGAGAGAACAGAGTGACAGGAATGATCACAGGTCTACAAAGCATGATTTCTAAAAAACCCAATGAATTAACTGGTGTTGCATCACTCACAGAAATGAAAACTTGTCAGAGAAAGGGAAAACCTGGTAATAGTCTTGAAATGTGTACTTGCTACAGCCAAGAAAAGGAAAAATCTCTTTATGATGACTGTGTTAGCTAGGAGAAAATTTTTTTGAAAGCATTGAGGACTAGGTATCAGGTTAACCATTCTAGTGGTACAGGGCTGCTGTGAGCGTAATACCAGTTATTGTAGACTAGTTTAGAATAGGGAATGCAACACTACAGCAAGAATAACATGAGTGTAGCTTTAGATAGGTCTAGGGGGTTAGAAATGTAGAGTGGTTAATTGTCCTTAGCTCGGATGTTCCTTTGCAGTTTTGTGAATTCCTGGAGATCAAATTCTCCTTCCTAAAGTGATGCAAACTTAGACTGGAGTTATTAGGTAATGCAGACTTTCCAGATGTTCTCATGGCTTTACACCATGTTGAGATAACAAGTACCAAGGACTCACATGCTGAAAGACAGAAGACTGACTACTTATATTAGTTAAATAAAGTAGCAAGCGAACTAGATTTGATAATGGAAACAGCCTCATTTTCTATGAAATCGTGGTTTTGTTGCCAGGCAGTAGTGAGTACTTGATCCACCATTTTCTTTCAGTTCTATGGCATTTCTGCAGTAGAGCTGTGGCTCAGTAAGACTAACTGACCAAGCTGAGATGGAGGCTTCTGTGTTTTGACGGCTTTAGCTGCCTGGGTGAGCTCAGTAGCTCAGATATCTCAATGGAAGAGGTTTCTTTATCACTGAAGTGGAGGAAGTGAACTGGACCTTTTCTCCATAGATTCCCATATAGTGCTGTGTTTTGGGTTTGTGACTAAAACATTGCTGATAACACACCAATGCTTTCAATATTGCTGAACTGTACTTGCACAGTGTCAAGACTTTCTGTTCCACACTGTTACCCGCAGCAAGTAGTCGATGAGTTGAGGTTGGAAGTGGACAGAGCCTGATAACTGACCTAAACTGACCAAAGGTGTCTTACCTTCCATTGAACACCATATTCAGCAATAAAAGCTGGTGGGGGTGGATCTTGCCAAGGTGACTGTTGCTCAGGGACTGACTGGGCATTGGTCTGCTTGTGGGAGGTGGTGAGTGGCTGCTTTTGCTTCATTTGTCTGTTTGGGTTTATTACTAGTGATAATAATAACAATAACAATAATAATAATTATTATTATTATAATATACAAACTAGTGATGCACAGTGCAATTGCTCACCACACACTGACCAAGGCCCAGATTGTTCCTGACTAGCAATCCTGGAGGAGGAGAGAGATCTTGAAACCACAATTCCAGAAAAGTGAGAGCAAGTATTCTGGCCAACCCTCATTTATATTCTGAATGTGACATTATATGATATGGAATATCCCATTGGCCAGTTTGGGTCCATTGCTTTTGCTATGCTCCTGTCTAGCTTCTACAAGTCCTTCTTGCACACCTGCACACTAGTGAAACATGAGAAGTTGAAAAGTCCTTGATTTCTTATCAACTACTAAAAACATCAGTATGTTATCAACATTCTGCTCATATCAAAACTAATACTAAATGCAAAACACAGCACTATTCTAGCTGCTAAGAAGAAAATTGGCTCTGTCCCAGCTGAAAGCCGGACATTGCCAATTGCTCTGCACTGTGGTATGCAATGAGTATACATCCTTGGACACAATTTGCTAGTTGAAGTCAAGAGAGAAAAAAACCTCAATAAATAAATAACGTACTTTACTGTGGTAAAACAAGCAAGCAAACAGACAAAACACATGACTTCCCCTCAAAACCCAAACTTTGTCATATAAATCTGATTCAAATTTTGAATACATGTATTGTTTGACTAGCCTGTCCAAACTAGAATTTATGTAAGACCCTCTAAGTCAGCTGCACTATACACAGAAGTGTTGCATCTTGAGGAAAAGACAATTTGTCTTCCTGTCTGAGAAGGGCCATGAACATCTGAGGGCTGAAAACATATTCCCATATATTATGAAACATTAATTGCTTGTCTAAGAAGAACTGTTTTATTTTTGTGCCAGCTCTGCACAGCAGAGTGTTAGAGTGAACTGTGGAGCCATTCCCACTAGGAGCTGTTGATTTGGGTTTGTTTTTCTATTTGAGAGCTTGTACAATGTCAGAGTGACCCTGAACAGTGTGTACTAGCAGGTGTTTGTGTAAGATTGCATGAAATGAACATAAATACTGTGAAATTTCTGAATAATTACTGCCTAAATGAGTAAAACTGCTTCTCTGAATTGCTTCTCACAGTTAGAGTGGAAAGAAAACTTCAGGGAGCATCAGGAAAAAGAATTAAATCAGCTCTTAACATCATGAAATGTGCACATAAATCTTACTTGGATTTTTCAAATACAGAGGTGAGTCATATTGGGTAGCCCAGCAGAACGTGATCAGTAATTCAGATGTGTGAGACTACCTGCTTCATGGACTTCCTCCAAAGAGAGGTAAGTAATTATAAAAAAGTTCACAATCTCTTTTAAACAGAAAGGTCATTCTATCCTAAACAGAAAGAACAGAACTGCATGCCAGATTGAAAGGTTAGGAGATGAAATAACACTGTGCTATAATATCTGTTACACCTACACATCTATTTAAGAGAACCAATGTTCTCAGTTGTTTTTATTTATTTTTTGAAAATTATGATGTTCACAATTCCACAGAGATGAGAAGCTTTTGTCATGTGTGCTTGTTTGCATTACTATATAAAATTCTCGTAACCTGAGGCTCTGTCATTGAAATTCCAGAAGAACTCAGCAATTTCCAGCAGTGAAATAAAAGCCAACTGGTAAAATTTGTTCATAAACGTGTGGAGGATGTGAAGGTGAGGAACTGAAAATATCTTTGTCCTCCAAACAGATGGGGATAAAAATGTGTTTCCTCTAGTAAGGCCACTGTTATCCTGGAGCTCACAGTTTTTGTTCCAAACACACCATGACCGTATGAACAAAATACTACAAAATTATTTAGACAGTGATGATGCCTGTTTTGCTTGTTCAGTCTTTTTTCAGGTTATGGTGCCACTGAGAGGTGGGCAGGACCTGGAAGCCAGGGTCCATCCCACCACCCTCAGTCAGGGAGTAGGGCAGGCTGATGGCAGAATTTTTTCAGGATGTTTTGTGAAGAAGGGGAAAAAAGGAGAAAGATTAATATTATGCAGAAGGAAGGGAGTGAAGCCATAGCATGGAGAACTTGAAGGTGTCCTGCATTCCCCATATTATAGATTTATTTACAACTGTGAGACTGCCAAGAGCCTTTGGGGTTTTGCATCTGGTAGGCTGGGCAAAGACTACTGGATGTAAATTAATCTCCCTGATCTAGAGAACTGGGGAACAGAGAAAATGTTTCTCCTTTTTGTCCGTCTGTACCGTTGAGCAAACTTAAAACTTTTTTCCTTTTCCTCCTCCCTTTGTATCTGACAGAGTGTCACTCAGTTGTGAAATTCCTTCTGTGTGACTTAGTGTTTGGAGCTTACTTTTCAGATACATCCTTGTCCAAAGTTACACTACAAAATATTTTAATATCTACCTAAAATCATAGAATCATTAAGATTGGGAAAAACCTCTAAGATCAAGTCCAACATTTACCTTCCTACTGTGCAGAACTAGTGTTTTTATGAACTGTTATAGAAAATCTGATACATTTTTATTCAAAAAGTTTCTAAAAGTGGACTAGAGTGGCCATTAGTTCAAAAAGTCTGCAATATGTTCATGTTTTGAATGGTAGATAAGACCTCTGAAATGAAATGTGGTCACTTAATCTTTTTATGGAAGCACTTGCTTAAAGTCTGTTTTGCAATTAACTCCCATGTGATTACTGCATTATGGATTTCTTATGATTTATGATTAAGCTCCAGTTTGTAAAAGTACTATGTGATTATTTTATTGTCTTTTTGAAATACTCAGATTTCCATTTTTTTAGCCAAGAGACAATACGAAGTACAGTGGGTAGGTGTGATGTTGCAAGAATAAGGTCTCAAAGG
Organism: Antrostomus carolinensis; assembly: GCF_000700745.2. Taxonomy (NCBI): domain Eukaryota; kingdom Metazoa; phylum Chordata; class Aves; order Caprimulgiformes; family Caprimulgidae; genus Antrostomus; species Antrostomus carolinensis. The sequence continues at coordinate 3,167 of NW_010340690.1, read as the reverse complement.
GACTTGTATTTGGAAAAGTGCTATTTTTCTGTCATTGCACATACTCTACTATAGTGAAAAGTAAAATAGTATTTGTGACTTATCTGTTTCAGTATATGGTACATTTAAAAACTGGAGCCATCCCATTATGTGGAATCCAGAGAGGGATGTGTATGTGCAAACATTCCCTGTGGATGGATATCTGAAACAGGGAATTACTGATGCCTCAGCACATCACTGATGTTTGCACAAAGCAGGAACACAGAGCACAGCTGTGCTGAGAGTATCATCCCTCTCGGTGGCACAGGGTGAAAGTAGTTGTACACAGAAATAAATCTGAAACTTCAGGGAGCCAAGCAGATGCCTCAAAATCATTTTTTGTTCAGAAAACTCCAGAGAAGGGGCAAAGCTTTAGGACCCCGTAATATGGGACATAAGCAGCTTGATTGATGGACTCTGACTTACTGAACCTTCATTATTAGTTGCTGTGTGAAACTTCCAGAGGAATGAGTAGCATTGCTACAGGCTCTTACTACATAAAAGACAATTTAGTTTGACTCTGCACACTTCTTACAGCTTGATTTATGACAAATGCCATCCAAGGGATTATTTTCCTTTCTGGAAGGATGTACATGTACGACATAAATGGTGAAATTTTTTTTTATTTTTTTTTTAGAACAACAAATCATTCCGCACTTTAAAAATCTCCTCCTTCACAGTTCTTAAATTACAGGCAGAATAAATGCAAGCAAAACAAAGATTTTTTTTCCTCTGCTTTCCCACTTGGCAAGTCCTTATTTCATATATCTGATGAGAGAGAAAGATTTCTCATGTGCAGCTGTCTGAATCAGTAAAATCTTTTTGCCAATAAATTGTTATGCCATCAAGGTTTAAATTCTTTAAAATGTAAAGAATCCAGCCAATGTGCAGGTTTTTTATGCCCTGAAAATTGCTCTACTTCTTTTTTCCCCATGTGTTTTTATTTTCAGGCTTCAATTTAACAAATTGCATTATTTTTAGGTATCTTAAGATCCTGCAAACCTTTAGATTATTAACTTTTGGCATTTGTAGATTGCTGTTATTACCTGGTTGATACCATGTGGTTGATCTTTAAGCATTTCTTAAGCTTTAGGCTGATTTAATTTTTCTCAAGAAGAAACAGACTAGAAATACATTGTCAGCATAGCTGCAGCAAGGTCCATACATATGGATTCATATTATTGAGTAGCTTAGAATAATAATGATATATACAACAGCAACATAATACTGTTCATGAGGGTTTACTATTTATAATGAGGATAGCTGTAATAGTGCTAAATTCTATCGCTGAGATAAGGATGAGACTTTGATGGTGATGTGAGTGTGGAGGTTTGAATGTCTAAGTTTTTTGCACAGAAAATTGCTGTTTGTTGATTAGATGAATTCACAGAGCCGATGAACACAGAGGTGTGGTGCCTTATAAACCATATACTAACTCCCATTTTGGCTTTAACCTACCATCAGGGGATGGGAGAGAGAGGCAGAGTGACAGCCAGGCACTCTGCCTGTGCTCAGGGTGTACTCCTTGCTGTGATGCCCAAAAAATGTGTCCAGAAACTCCCTTGAACTCATATTGTTAATGGATCTTGCATCCAGGAGCCTGTCTCTACCCCAAAGTAGCAATAAACAGGGTTTGGTTGGGTCTGAGGGTGCATTGAGGGCAGGCAGAACTGAGTTGTGACAAGTTGCCTCCCTTTACCTCCCGGATGTGTTTGTTTAATTATCAGTCTCTTCAGCACGTGCTCCTCACAGCCACCTAGCACCAATGGTAAGAAGAATCCAAGAATGCTCTCTTTTCCTTAAATCTGAGAACAAATATCACAACTCAGGGGCCTCTTTTCGATGTAACGTGGAAAACTTTCTAATGAAACCAGCTTCATTTTCCTTTCCCTCTGACACTACTACCTGTTCTTGGGAAGGACTAAGCTCTTTGTCTCACCTCAGCCTTCAGAACTTTTTGCTCTGTTGTAAGATTAGTTATACTTTGGACAAAGTCTTGAAATGTCAACTCACAGACTGACTAGCTGGAGAGACCAAGAAGCCTCCAGCACTTGACTTTCCATGGTGAGTTCACTTTTCACTTGGTGCTTCAGAAAAGCAGCAGAACACATCTTTCTCTGTGTCATCCTTTATTTTACATCTTGACCATATCTCCTTTAATCATCTTGCCTCCATACAAACAGCTGCTTATCTCTAACATCCCCTCAAGGTGCTGCATCAAGCTTGTTGCACTTCCATGAATATCTGTGTTTATTTTTACCCTCTATTTTGGTCATAACGAGAAAGATGTAGTAGGCTAGGGTGGAACAGAGTATGCTAGGAAAACTGATCAATGTAAAGGTGATATTTTGTGGGTTTTTAAAATTATATTTATTTACCTGTGATGAATTTGACTATGTTTAACGTGACACCCTTCAGAACACAATGTAAATACAAGAAAAGCAGAACCAAAAGTTTCAGATGCACATGCATAAAAATAAAAACACTTAAATCCCTGTTTGGATGTGGAACTTCATAACCCCAGCTTCCACTGAAGTGAGATCACAAAGTCAGGTTAGTCATTTTTTACTTGTACACAGGGTTACTGAGAACAGGAAAGTTGTTTTTCTTTACACCAAAAAGGTACAAAAAGGTACAAAGCTGTTTTATAACTATATCATTGAAAATACATTAACAGGTGATGTTAATAGGAACAAAGAAGTCTACCTCCTCAGAAAATAAGGTCCTCTGTGCTCACTTGCTTAAATTTGGACACTTCAGGATACTAACTCAGGTACACAGTATTGGAAGCTCTTACCATGTTTGCTATGTGTCCACCCATCAGTAAACTGAATAGAGAAAATAATCCTGAAGAAACTGTATTATTTCCCAGGGCAAAGCTATTTTATTGTGGTTTACTCATACAGCCTGGCACACTTTCTCTAGGTGAAGAACCTAACCATCTTCCTACCTTCTCCTTTTACAGACAGGACTAATAGCAGCACCTAAACTGACATTTACCCAGTAAGAGGAATGAGGCAGCCCAGGAGGGCATATGAACAGGGTTGCAAACAAACCTCAGTGCCATGGTAAGGTTTGCAGGAGGTGAGGTTTCCTCCGCGGCAAGAGATGAAGCTTGCTAGGTGTATTGGGTTTGCATGGCAAGGTTT
>NW_010340689.1:61773-65928 GCF_000700745.2 Antrostomus carolinensis | reverse complement strand
AAGAAATTAAGCCTGGGAAGAAGGGAGGGATAGGGGAGGTGTTATAAGATTTGGTTTTATTTCTCATTATCCTCTTGTCTGATTGGTAATAAATTAAATTTGTTTTTTCCCCCAAGTCGAGTCTGTTTTGCCCGTGCCAGTAACTGGTGAGTGATCTCCCTCCGTCCTCATCTCCACCCATGAGCCTTTTGTTATATTTTTCTCCCCCTGCCCAGTTGAGGAGGGGGAGTGATAGAGTGGGCTTTGTTGGGCATCTGACCTCTAGCCAGGGTCAACCCACCACACTGAGACACATCTGACCATGGTCTGGTATCACGATTGCTTCGACTGATCCAGGGAAAAGCACATTCTTCATTTGCCAGGGCTGCTGCTTTGTGTCCTCTATCAACTTGCACTCAATTCACCTTGACATTGTATTCTCCTGCACCAAATTTGCCTTATCCTTGATTCAAGGCATTGCAGGAAACTTTGAAAAGATTCTGAGTGCTTTCTGAAGATTTTTTGATTCTTTATGAGTGAACTTCAAGACAACTTTGGAATTAAGTAGAATCAGGAATCAGTTTCCATAGGGGCCTCTGGCAGGTGGCTACGTTCCTCTGAATTCAACTGCACCTGTGAAGTTTTCTTAGTTTGATCTCTAAGTCCTGTATCAAATTGCTTACAAGCAAAACATTGTGTTATTTCTATGGACTATTACCTGTATCTCAGATATGGAAAAAAAAAAAATAAAAAGATGCTTACTTTTTCCAGGTTGGTGTTATATGAGCAAGCTTCTCTTGTAGAAGCAGTTTTCAGTGCTAGTTTTATGTGAATATGTAGAATAACTAGATTCCTATGACTTCATTTCAACTTACTTGTCTAGTACAGGCAAGTCTCAGGTCCCTACTAAAAAAAGACCAAACAATCCAACACAGCTCTCCAGCCTGTAATACATCTGGCTATTTATAAATAAACACAAATAATGTAAGAATTGTTCACTGGAGAAATTTAGTTCCTAGAAGCCCTGTTTTTTCTTCTTTTTCTTCTTGGCATCTAAAGGAAATTTCCACTGAAACCATATAACACTTTAATCTACCAAAAAGGTGTAAATTAAAAAGAGTTATTAAGTTTCCTTTGCAGACACTTCATTACATGTTTTCACTAAGCATACTGAAGCTGCATTTTATTTTTACAGTAACTTGATAAGAGAAAGTAGGTCTACCACATTTCAATTAGATTTGCCCAAAAAAGAAGGCAAGGAAGAGAGAGTAATAAGTATAGGAAATAATTGAATGAAAGATAATGAGAAATAATTTTCCTGCGTAAAAAAAGTTTTGCAGAGACAAAACTAAATTTTCTGGTATTGCAAGTAAAACCCCAAGCGAACCACAGCTGGGTGGATGAGAAACTCGCTACTTGTCTATTTAAGCCTACGCTGGGTTTTTACAGTGAATAGATTCCACAGGCTGTGTATTTGAGAGCATGTGGTCAGTGCTGCGTGCTTGTCACTGAGAAGACAATGCTTAAATAATAAAAATCCATTGACACTAATGTTATAAAAATGCCGTAGGGAATTTCATAGTTGGAAACACTGTTTTCCTGAATTAATTGCAATCTCATATGAAGTGCTATACAAGAGCACAGAATTATAGGTTCATATTGTTTATTTAAAGTATAGTTTTTTTCAGGGAAGAGTCTAAGTGTGTGGAGATGAGAAGGAAGAGTCACTGTTTGATTTCATTTGTTATTTTTTGATACTGCTGTCAAACAACTCAAACAAAAGATAATATGCAGGGCCCTAAGAGTAGTCTTTTTGCTTTTTTGCACTGTACTGTTATCACTATTTTAAGTTTGGGTTTTTTTTTTGTAGAGACAAATCTCTTTGCATGTATAAAAATATTAGGGAGCTGCAGAAAACTCAACCATCAGTAATAGTGTAGCTGTGGGAAATGTTCATGAATTAACCAGCTGAGGGAGCACAAGCCATCGGCTTTTCAGTAACAGCACAATGGAATTTAGGGGACTTGTAGAAGAAACAGTATGGTAGTTATTATGTTTGCTTCACTTAACTTTCCCGTGAAATATCTGAGGGTCCTTTTTCATGTGGGATAGTTTGGGTCAGAACTGAGTTGACAATGGTGATTTTTAAAGGATAGGACTGACCTGCTTCTTTATTTGACATTCTTGTCTAGAATATGTCTATTTTCTTAATTGAAACTTATTCCCAGTCAGCACTATTTGATTTTAAAGGTCTGAGGTGAAATCCTGGAGCACCTGAAGTTAATGGCAAGGTATAATTTATGAGATTAGAGCCAAGTGTTCATCCCTGGTCTAAATAGAGAATTGTATCCACAAGTAGATGTAAGAACAGCTTTATTGTAGTAGACCTACAGCCTGCTCAGCCCATGATCCTGCCTGTGGCAGCAGAGCAACAGCAATGCCTGCAAAAGAAAATAACAGCAGGTCAAGCAATCCGGGACCCAGAGAATTCTTGAATTAGATGGGGTATTTAATACTGATTTGAAAAAATAATTAAACAGCGAAGCCAACAGAAGAGTTGGTCCATCTTTCTGTGTGCACTAAGCCAGGTTTTGCTTTGCCCTATGACAGAAGCAAGCCGAGGTCTTCTCTTCAGCCTTAAACTGCTGGGTATCCACGCGAGGATGTGCTGTGCTGTAACTGAAGCAGCGAGGTTTTGCTTTGCCCTATGACAGAAGCAAGCTGAGGTCTCTTCAGCCTTAAACTGCTGGGTATCCACATGAGGATGTGCTGTGCTGTAACTGAAGCAGCACAGATTCGTTTGTAGAAAAGCCCTTTGAACTCGCTTTGCAGACCGTGATTATGTAGATGGGCAGTACTGAGAAAGGCAGCAATAGTAACCACTAACACATGTGAAATTCTGGTGGAAGAATATTGTTTTCATTATAGTTTTGTCCTCTGCAGCTACTCTGACTCTGAAGTGTCAGATTCCAGCTTGATTTCTTCATTAGGAAAGCTGCTGCTTCAGTAGTAATGAGTAACAGAAAAATTGCCCCAAAAACTGGCAATGGTTGTTTCTGTTTAAAAACATGAGGGTGGGTTAGGCAATGTCTAACACTAACACCTGGAATGGGTCCCTTTTGTTATGCTTTGCATCTCTGGAAAATAGGTCAGCCTACTTTCACTGCAATTGCGTGATATAATGAGATATAAACTAGTAATTCTTCTTCTTTTCAAAAAGAAGTAAAATGCACCCTCTACTCTTCGTAAAGAAGCTAAAGTATGCTGTCATTCTGCTTGTCTACCACCATAGCCCATCATTTTACAGCGAGTGTAAAATTGGTCTCACATTTCCCAAAGCAGAAACCTGGTCTCATGTTCCTGTAAAGCACTATCCACCTTCAGAGCAAAATGTGATGCCTTCGTATTTTTTGTTCATAGGAAATATTAGGTACCTGGATTTTTACAGTATTCAATTTATATGGCTTTCTTCAGATTTATGAGAGTAAATAAGCCCCAGTTCTCTGTTCTTTGCCTTTTCCTTCAGGGAATCACTCTTGAACTTATTTTTTTGTTTGTGCTTCAGGAAATTTCTTCTCCTCCTGCCCTGGGCAAAAGTAGAGTTATGGTAATGAAAATATGCACATAATATTAAAGGGGAAAATCTTTGTCCAAAAGGAAATGATAAGAAATGCTTTAAGGGCAGATTAATTCCATTTTAAACTACTATAACTTTACTGTACATTGCTGTTTGTGAGAACTGAACTCCTTTTGATAAGAAAAATTCTTTCTTTAGGTCTTGTATAATTAGTCTGGTAAATGAGATAGGTGGATTTTGAGGTGATGGTGGAATGTGAAGATTAAATTTTGAAAATACACCAGCAGTGTTTGGAAGACAAAGAGGTGGCTGAGCAGCGGGGATGTCTGCAGCTGCCAGCACAGGTAGGTTGCGTTTTTCTGCCAGAATGGGACTCTTCACTACTGCTCCCACTTTTCTAGTATCAAGAACGATGAAACAGTTTGAGATCAGATCTTTGCTTGCAAGGAAACTCAAAGGTATATTTTGCTGATGCTCTAAGGATTTTCTAAACTTGATGATGAGATTAGCATGACTTAAGACCTGTGTGCTGACATGAGCAGAGATAGAGGCAAGGGAAGATAATGTTTATGTAGCACATACTTTTTGAAGCATTTCTC
>NW_010340689.1:23241-61748 GCF_000700745.2 Antrostomus carolinensis | reverse complement strand
TGCCAGATTCAGCTTGTGCCAGCTGTTTCTCATTCAGTGTTTGTTTTCCTGAAGGTACGCTGGTGGAGTCACTAGGTGAAATAGGAAATTTTATAATAGAGACAAGTCTCACTCTATTGTTTGGCCAGTCATTGATTCTAATTATAAATGAGCTTAACAGCAAAACTTCCCTATCAGGTAGCCCAAAGAGTAATTTGAGGGGTGGAAATAGTGGACCCCTCCCATTTTCTGCTCATATAAGACTCTGAAACGAGATACATGGAAGATGTGCACACCCTACTCTCATAGGACTCTGGTCCAGGCACTCTGTTGGCCCATTGACCTTGAATCTTAAGCAAACAGGACAATCAGTCTCCCAAGTGACAGCGATGTAGGACACCACATTGGAAGCTGATTGTCAGTGAACAGGCCAGTCTTCCCCTCCATCCAAGGCTACTCACTGAAACCAGGTTCTCAGAGCTGGGAGCAAAAAAATGCTACTGTGGCTAACATGCTTCTGGGACCTGGTCCAGTGCAGCATAGGTATGTTAGTACCATCAGAGCTTGCTCAGGGGTCTTTAATAAGATAACTAGAATTTATGACTGGAAGATTTTTAATCATATAATGAACCTTACCTAAGGAGAGAAATAACTTGCCAGATTCTTACATTTGCAGGCTACAGATTTCAAAGCCATTTGTCCTCATCCTGTCAGTTCATTGAAAGAGTCTTTTATTTCTTCCTTCCCCCTTTTAGGGGGTAGAGATGAGTTGGAAGGCAAGTTTTCTTCTGTGCCATTTCCCTAATCTGCTTTTACTCCATGTTCAAGCAGACAGCAGAGCCGGCTCAAAGGAAATGGGGGAGGAGAGCAAGGCCAGATTACTAGCAGTTTGCACGTAGAGTGGCTCAGCTGTATCATAAAACTACACCTTGGGGTCACTGGGATGAATAGGGCAGTTCACTGGTCCTAGAGCTACTGTTCCAGGTGCTCTACACCTGTTATCCTGCTCAGACACTGACTTTTTTCTTTGCAGCCATAACCAGCATAGACGCTGGTTAAATAAACCTAATATTGTGTGTGGTGAACTAGGAGCTTGAAAACAGATCTGGTATGTCATGCCTCTGTGTTCAGGGATAATGACATAAAATCATTCAGCAAAAAATACTTTTAAAAGATCAGATTTCTATGTGGTTGGACTGTTCAATTTCCATTTTAAGTAATTTTTTTTTTTTTATTCAAATCCTCCAGATGATTTGACAGTTTTTGCCCACAGAATCTTGAATCTCTTTGGTTATGATACTGAATATAATTCTTGCTCATTAGGAATTCATTAGGTGAATGCTGCAAAGAAGTAGAAAATAAAAAGACCACAAATCTATAGTCACCATATTAAAGCTGAATTTTTAAATATTACTAGGCAGTCTGACAGTGAAAACCTCCAGCCCTAACACATATCAGACCGTGCAGTCCCATTTTAAATCTCATTGAATCAATCATCCTAGTGCCCCCTCCAACCTTAGGATGGGAAATCTACACCTACTATCAGGTACTATATTCACACTTGTAAACCTGGCTCCCAGGTTATAATCAGCTTCAAAGGAATTGCTTATGGAGGTGGGTGGTATGAGCTTTACCTTTTCTTTGTTTCTCTATTCTCTTCTTTGCAATTAGTTAGATTCATTTGTCCTACTTTGATAAAAGCCATTTTCCAAATGATTTTCTAATAGCTTTAAACCTTCAGTAGCTATCAAAAACCCCCCGAATGTCACTAAACTGATTATTTGTTTTGTTGTCTAATATAAAATATGTTCTAACACATTCATTTTTTTGTTAGAGTTACTGATCACAAACAAAAATTATCTTTGAGAAGTAAAATAGCCTTGCTCCAGGAAGAAGTTTCAGATCTTGCGTGCCCATCTGAAAGACCATGGCTGTAGAGTCCCCTCCCCAACGAGCTCATGGGGCAAGAGACAGAGGGTCAGATCCAGCAGCCAGCTGAGCAGACCCTTAAATACATCCAGCAGAAGAAATGGAGAGATGACACTAAAGTATATGCTGAAGGACCTCATGTTGGCCTTCTGCAATTAAAACCAGCTGAGCAGCTGAAAGGTCAGAAAGGGGCACAGGGGAGGTCAGGAGCTGTCTGGAAAAGGTGTCCCTCACAGCAGCACCAAGGGGGGAAAGGCAACCAAAGGGAAAGGAGGATCTGGCTGCAGCATTTGCTTTGGCCTAATTTCAAACAGAGCGCCTTCAGACTCTGTTTGTACAATCCTGTCTTTCATGAGCTGTTTTAATTTCTTTAACTAAATGTCTGTGAGCCCTGAAGGTTTGATTTATCCCATGGAAATCAGAAGAAATGCCGTCTAGAGAGCTGATGGAGACGTGACTGCATGCTTTATAAGTTTCCCGTTCAGGAGTAGCATCTCTGTTTTAAGGCACAGCTGAGCAGGGGCGGCAAGGAAGCACTGCACTCTCTGATGGATACCAGGTCGTAGCTGCCAAGAGGGTTTTGGCACAGACATTTTCTAAGCACAAAGTAATACACTCCCAATAAGTTACAGTGAATTCTACTTTAATAATCTTATAATTTGTATGTCCAATGTCTAACTTTGCTTTTGGATAAGTGTTTGCACTTCATATGTGTAAGTACTGCCCATTCCATGTGGTAGCTGGGCTACCACGTGTTTAATACACAGAAATATTTCCCTCATTAACATTTGCAAAAAAGGCAATAAACTAAGACAACAGTTATACTTTTTTAAAAAACGTGAAGCACTGTTAGAAGTCTTCCAAGAGGTCTGACAGTACAGTACTCATTCTGAAGAGGAACGCTTAGCTAGTTTGGTAAGCCTGGAGCCTGAAACATATCCAGCCTGGTGAAAAGTTTCAATCAGCGTGCATGTTGAGAGCTGGACACCTGCCTCCGAGTCCTTGGAAACTTCACATTTGATCTCAGCCAAAACATGAAGGCTCTGCTCAGAGTAAGGCTGGAGAAAACTGGCCGCTTGCTACCGTAAGTACCTTCTCCTGGCCAGCGGCACAGTGCCTGCTGTCTCAGCAGCCGGGGCAGGGTATCCTCCTGCTGCACAGCTGGCCCCAGAGCAGCCTGTCCATAATGCTGGAACTGCTGTCCCAGGGACAATGAGATGTTGGTATAACTCTGCTGCTTGGTTGGGAGGTGAAGAAAATAGCCCAGCAAAATTGCTTGTGGGCTAGAGGCATCTGCCAGCTTTTATTGCCGTGTCTTGTTTGGCTTTGGAGGGACTGTTTGCATAAGGCACACAGTTTGCTGATATGGCTGCATCCACACAAATGTTCTGCTGCTGTAATGTCCCCATACTTCAAACCCTGTAAAATCTCTTATTTAGGCAAGGCGCAGATTCACCTGACCTAAATTCCCTCTTAGTCCCAGTGCTGCCTGTTTCCAATTACCTCAATGCCTTTAAAGGGTTGCAATGAGGCTGTGGGGCCCCATGTGCTAGTGTCCCCGCTGTAAAGTAGGCAAAGCTGCGTTTCATCTCATATAAAGAAGCTATGAAGACAAATTTTTTAAAGACAATGTGTCATTCAGACACTGTAGAAAGAAGGTCAGATAAATACCTGTATATCTACATCCACATTTAGATAGGACATCACTTCTGCAAAGATGACATCAGCCACTTGTTCACATCCAGTGATGAGACATTTATACGGCTGAAGACAAAATTTGGCTCCTGTTTGGGGGCTAAACTTTCAGATATCCAACTCTGAAAGTGTGACAGGGGACATTCTCCAAGGGCCTACATTGTTTGTTTGTTTGTATCTTTATCTACAGGAAAACGATTTCAAGCTGTCCAAGCAAAGGATTTTACCTTTACTAACATATATCGCTTTTCTTTGGTTCAAATTAGCACTGTTGGAAAGTTAATATATAGTCTCTCAGAATATTCCAGAGGCTGTATTGAATTTGGAACACTAAATTTAAGGCCAATGACAGCCAAGCAACCTATCAAAACTCATAAATGCCTGCTTAAGTAGGGCCTGATATTGTTCTCAGCATCTCTGAAATAAAATGTTGTCATCTGCTTCTGTGCTCCATCACAGGATAGTGTTTGAATCCAAACAAAGGAAAAAAAAAAACCTGAAACCAGAAGTTAAGATGCCTCAGGAGCACCAAAACCTGTATTTATTCTCCAGCCCAACAGCTTTTATTTATCAAGACAAAGTGAAGAAGAATCTTAGGGTAAAAACCCGGAAGGTGGTAAATATTTAGAGAAGGACAGTATTTCATGATATGACTAGAAAGACTTGGTCCTGTTGGGTTCTGAATACCATAGAAGGACTGAGATGTAAATGCACTTTAATTTAATGTCACAACACACATGAAAAATAAATGTTGTAAATACCAAGGTGTCAAGTAGAAAGAAAACAAATGTTTGAAGGTGGCTTTCATAACCTTGCAATAAAAAAACACTGGATGACAAAACTGATTTACACTATCTGTTCCATTAATCTTTGTCTCAGTAAAAATGAAGTAATGTGTCAGCCCTTGAATGTAAGTAAGAATTTTGTGTCTCTGATCTAGTATATTCAAGAAATTCTTTCACATATTACATCAATGTGAGTAATAAAAGCTATCACAGTATGTTAGAAAGGGGTATTTGTTCAGGCCAGAAGTTCAGTGGCTACGAAGTTATCATTAATCAGTTTTTTTCTGAGCCTACAGTTGCTGGCTGCCATCTTAAGTGAACTAATTTGTGACAGAAATGTCATAGAGCAATACAAGATGTTCCAGACCAATTCTAAACCCAACTCAGTGCTTTCTCATATGACTGCAATCTTTGGTGTTTAGAAAAGAAAGGCCTGCTGTGGGAGACAAGGTGAAAAAACAAACAGTTTTATAAGAGATTTAATGTATGTGATAAGACCTCTAGTAAAACAGTGAAATAAATTGCACCATCACTCAGCTTAAATTTCAGATAATCACAAAGACTAAATTTAAACAAGGTGAAAGACTTCACAGAAATACAAGCCAGGCCATTTTATAAGACAAGTTCAAACTTAAGGATCATTTTGCTTTTATGGTAGAACCTTAGGGTAAATGGTAATTCAGCACTTATTGGCTGCTGTTAAAGAAAATAAAATGCACTACAGTTATTTTGAATGAGAAGTTTTGTGATAATTAGCCAACACCCAGTGCAGTTGAACTTTTCCTATGGTACAGTGCATGGGTACCACGAGGACTTACAAAATAGCAGCTGAAACTACCTATAAGGAGTTGAAAAAGCTGCATTTTTGCTCTCTAGTTGCTCTGTACCTGGCATAATGGGATCTGTCTCCTGATTAGTATTTTTGATTGCAATGGTAACACAGGTAAGGATAGTCCACTTTCAGCCCTGCAAGGACTTCTTACTCATATGCATATATGAGCCTTCTCTTAGCCCTCTGTTTAGGGGTGGAAACAAAGCAGAAATCCCTTTGAAAAACATTAGGCCTCAAGTCTTTTGAACTAAAATCCAAACTGGAAAGTTTCTCAGAGAAGACCTTGAACTGGGCATGAGTTCAAGGACTATTGAATGGAGGCTAAAAAATGTCATAAAGTCCTAAAGACTTCAGGTTAAATCTTAGACTATAAGACACCTTCCTTTAGTAAGAACATTTTGAAACATTAATAAGCTTCTTGATAGCTCTTGTATTCAAGCCCAATCATGTTTTATACTACAGCTTTGTCTCTAGCTGGAGAGGAATTCCTTTCCACACAGATCAGAAAGAGAACAGTTTAATTACTTGGTTGTGGTTTCACCTCTCCTCCTCTTTAGTTTTTGTCAAGGCACTTCCCATTACAGTAGGGGTTATTTGAGGATTGCAGTGGACTCACTCACAAATGCTGTGGAGAAGCTTAAATGACATGGATTATGGCCTGATCCTGATGCCTAAAGTCAAACTGTTGAAAGTTGCTGCTCAGTTTTTTTGGCATTTGGAGATGAAATTAGAAGCTGAAATGATGTTTCCGATTACACTCCCCATAACTGGTGTAATCTCTTCTAGAGCCAGGATCTTTCTGAATTCTCACAATAACGTGCCAAAATATTTGATAAAAGCCTGTTATAACTGGATGTTTAGGCCCCATGTAAATACTCTTTTAAGAAACATTTTTGCTTTACACTGATATTACAGGTATCATTCATTGATTACTGGTGTATTTAAGTCTGTTAGAAAATATTTATACTCACTCTGGTTTTAGCTAAAAAGGGCAAACAAATTCTTAAGAGTCTTAGCTGTAAGTGCCACATCTTGGAGAAGATCAGATATTTGACACGGCTGATAGCAGGTTTTTTATAAATGACTGACAAGATATAAACACACCTCAAGCTCTGTATGTTTTGCTACAAAGTGATATTTAAAGGACTAAAATTTAAATTTCAGACTCAAGTGGTTCATCTCTTTTTTATAACCTCTTCTTTATAAAATATTTTTGCATCACATCATACAGCAGAGAAGCAAAGCCTTAGGTCTGACCTTGTGTGTGTGGAGTTCAAATTATCAGGAATATGCTAAAATACTGCTGGGAGTGGGTTTGATACAATTAGTTTCAATTCATTGCCTGGCATGCATGAAATGTAAATGTAAGTAGTTACTCATTCCCTTTCTCACAGAGGGGGAGCAAAGACAGACGGGTGACACCTTTACTTCCCTGTGGCATTTTCTCTTGGGAGAAAGTGGGATTGCAGCCATGGTATCTGAAGCATGACCATTTTGCAAAGACAATCTTCTTCCACCTTCTCTTCTGTTAGAAAGTGCGTCATCCTCTGAATCACAGGAGTTTAGGTTACTTTGCTGTTACTGTTCTTCCTTCTTCTGACACAAATATGATTAAACAAGTCAAATTATTTAGGGATTTGAAGTGCTAAAGAGAGATTTCAAAAATCAGGAGAGGATTTTCTTTATTTATGTAGTAATTTTCATAATATGCCATTGAATCACTACATCATGATATTGGAAATAGGTGCTGACTGTGTTTTTGGGGTGCTTTTTATTCTGTTTAAAGTAACTTTCCCAGTAAATTTCCCTTACAACAGGAGCCTGAAAACTGGGGGGATTTTGCAAACATTTCATTGCTCACAGAACTGAATAAATTCACCCATGTGAGAAACCACATTTTCCACAGTGGGAATGTAGTTGCATAGTTTTTAACTGAAAATATGATGAAGACAATAAAGCCTTGTTAGCTGCATTAATGCATACAAGAGCTTTTAACCACCTTGTCTCTGGTCTTGTTTCTGTGCAGAAATAAGTTTTGCTGCCACTTGTACGCTGCCTGTATCCCATCTCCTGGCCATCCACAAATCACTGATCCAGACATTGGGAAGTTTCTGCCAAAGGTTACTGGTGTAACACAAGGAATGGATCAAAGATAGGGTGATGTTCTTGCTAGATCTGTTAATGTGCTGTCTTCATAATTAGGAAATGCAGTAAACTACTAGGTAGAATATTAAACTTTCTGGAAAATTTCCTGAAAGAAATCAACCCACTCTAAATCAGTAGATGGAAGTTGCAGCCCTGAGGTTTTTGAGGGAAATATCTGGAAAATAAGTTTATACTGCCTAGAAGGAAAGAGGGGAATAAAAAAAAAAAAAACAACTCTACTAAACATCTGAACTCTGACCAGACTCAGTTGTAGTCAAGCGACTACTAATGCACCTAAAAATACAGCTGGATTTATAATACAGCTCGCTGTAACTCACTGTGTGGGATATGTGAAGGAATGTCCTATAATAACTGCCACGATGGGTCCTGGGGCCCTCTGCTCTTTTATCAGGGCATAAGCATGAAATACATGCCCAGCACTTTTTATTTGGTACTTGAGATTACATCAGAAAATGCCCACAGCATTCTCTGCCAGCAATGCTGCTTGTAGCACTGCTCGCCTTGCAAGTGATGATGTTTTTCCTTGGAGCATCTGATATAAATAGTGCAGCTTAAGCAAAAGTCTAAGCCTTCCCTGTTCTGCTCCCCCACAACAAAAAAAAAAACCCCACCAAAAACCCAACAAACAAACCCCACCACACCAAAACCCCACAAACCTATAGTGATGTCCTCAGCCCAGTAAAATGAGGGTGAGGAGGAGGCAGTCCAGGCTGCAAGGGGGAGCTCTGCTGAATTCAGCCCCCTGAACTGTCAGTGCTGGTGTGGAGTGCACAGCAGGACCCACATTGCATTAGGGAAACTGTGGTGATTTCACTTGGTTAGCAGCCAAACACAGCCACTCACTCACTCTACCCTAGCCAGGGAATAGGGGAGAGAATTGGAGGGGTAAGGGTAAGGAGACTCATAGGTTGAGATAAGAACAATTTAATAACTGAAATAAAATAAAACTTAAAATAATAATGACAATAATAATGGTAATAATAGTAATAATAAAATATACAAATGAGTGATGCACAGTGCAGTTGCCCAACACCCACCAACCAAGGCTGGCCCATTTCTTGATAATGATCCCAGAGGAGCAACAATTACAAAACCGAAACTGCAATCTCGGAAGAGAGCTTGAAAGAGAGAGAGAACGAAAGATGCTCATTAGTATACTGAACATGGCTTTATATATTATGGAACACCCCACTGCCATATTCAAATGCCAATTTGGGTTTACTAATTTTAATATCCCCCCCAAGTCCTTTGTACCTGCAGACTAGCAAAAGATGGGGAAGTTGGAAAGACCTTCATCTTCCAGCAACAACTGAAAACATTAGTACGTTATTAAGGTTCTTTTCATAACAAATCCCATACTGAAACCAAACCACAGAACTATTCTAGCTACTAAGAAGAAAACTAGTTCTATCCCAGACGAAACCCAGGACAGCGACATAAACACAGAACTCCTCTGCACTCCTGAAATTTAGGACCAAATCCATCCCTTCAGTTCATATGTTTGAGGGGCCTGCCCTAGGAAAGTGGTTGTTCTCCACTCCTCATTCAGCAATGAGGAGGACCAGACACCCCAGAAAGTGATTTGGGTCTAGGATGAGCATGTCGCTAGCACACACCTCACAAGCAATTCTCTGAATTTATGCATCTGGGCCAAGAGAGATTATTCATAATTCTTAAAGGCAGACCATAGTCCTTGAATATATTGGCCATTGTTTCTGTTTTTGAAAGTTGCAGAATTACAATCATATAAAAACCCAGTAGTGTTTTATGTAATCAGCAAGCTAAGCACTCACTCTCCATAACAAACCTAGCTAACACGGCTGTACCAGATTTTTTGTTTTACAAAGAGTGTTCTTCCAGCAGCTGCTCCAGCTGACCGTCTCTCTGCAAAGCTATTAGAGTTTGCCATTGGCAGTGTGGGTACCCTGAAGAGTTTCTGGCTTCCCTTAATTGAACAGAAGAAACTAATTTAAATTTTAAAAAATATAATTAGTTTGACTTCCTCTACCAGGAATTCTGTAATTGATACTATGAATAAATTATGGAATGCAATTGTGAGGGTTCTTAATTACAAAGCTTCTTAGCTGCACAACTTCTGTGCTGATGAGTGATATATGTTTTGTCCTCCAAAATGGAGTATAATCCTTGTCATAGGATATATTTGCATGCTGCAAGCTGGAAGTGAGAGACTGAACCGAGCCCACAAATCCTGACTGAATCCTTGCTGAGGCAGGTGTTGCTCAGCTTATCTGGGCAGAATGCAAGTACAAAGCGAAGTAACTGGTCCAGGCTAGTCCAAAAGCCAGCAGGGGTTTTAACTTAGTGATTACAATTAGCTTAAGCCCTGTGCAATATGCTTTATTTTTCCATAGGTCTGAATTAATTTTCAGCAGTTGTCACACTTTCCAGCTGCTGAGTGTGAGTTTCTTTCTCTCCAAGCAAATTATTTGCTAAGAAATAGTTCAGCCACTTCTCTCTCCTTTTACTCATCTATGGAACAAATTTTGTTTTCAAGAATTTCATCAAGCACAAATGTTATCACATACTTGCTCCAAGCTTATAAAGAAAACTTTAGAATATGACTGGATTTAACAGTTATTTGGGGTAAAAATTAAATAAGAAGAAATGCATCTCTTTAATGAAATGTAATCTTATTTACTAAAAATGTCTTTGATCTGAATAACAATATAGACCTTTAAACATCTCATTTAGTGAAAAATCAGGGAAACCTCATACATTAGCTGCCTCTGGGGAATGTATAATGGTTGTGTTTTCCCATTTCTCATTGAGCTGAAGCTACCCTTTCACAGACTTCACTTCCCATGCAGCAGACTTTATTTCCGAATCCCATGTAAAATTAGCTCTTTATGTACTTCCTAGGCTCAATAGCTAGCACTGACATTATTGAATTAGAGGCCAGAGGCTACTCAATGTCCCTGCAGAAAAGCATCCTAGCTTATCTTATCTTGTATCCTTATATCTATTATTCTTCCTCCCCAAAACCTGATGGCTTCCCCCAAACTAACTCTTCTAGGCAACGCTGAGAAGGCAATGCCCATCAGGCAGTTCCTCCTGCAGGAGAAGGCAATGCCCATCAGGCAGTGAGGAAGGAGTGAATGGGGGAGGGCAGGAAGGAAGGAAAAAAAGGAGAAATAAAGGAAATATCTGTTTTCCAGCCTCAGTCACATCTCAGTGTTGGCTGTAACTCGTTATTCACTCTTCTGAATGTCCTGGAGTTGGTGATTTTGGCCCTTATTGCAGTTTTTTGTTTGCTACAACTGTCAGCAATTTCCTAGCCATCTGTCTGCCCAAAATTCAATATCAAGCCTCCTGAAGCTTCTGAAGTTTGTTGCCTTCACCATTTCCAAGGCTTGTGAGCCTTGGTGCTCACCCCTTTTCCCTACCTGGCCAAGCAACACTAGAAATCACCATGGCTGGGTACTCACTGCTTCATGCAGCTCTAAAGCACCAAAGCGTGCCAGAGCCAGAAAACCCATCCCACTACTTTGCAGGAACAAATGTTTTCTCATGGTACATATCTTCAAATAATTATTGTACCAAAAATTTTTTCTTTTACTTTTTAAATTTATACGTATAAATTCTTTCATTTTAAAAACACACAGAAGTATTTTTACTTGAAAGCGGTATTTGTGTATGAATCAGTCATTTAAGATAATTATCACAAGAATAAATATTACATCCTCAGGAAATCTAGACTAAGATTAAACTTCAAGGAAAGTGAAACAGATAGAGAAGTACATAGTTTAACAACTTCTGCATTGCCTTGGAGCACATAGGCAAAATGCTTTCAATACGCTAGCTGGGATTCAAGCTCCATGTTGCCCTGATCATAGCAGAGTATTCTCTGCATAGCAGCAAAACCAGGTAGAATTAATATGAAAGCTGCTTTTGTGGCTAGCAGGAATATGCTGGTTTTGAAAATTAGATGCAAGAGATATTCTTGGTGGAGGATTATCAATATGTGTAACTCTTTATAAGAATGCAATAGCATTACTGAGCTAAAGAGTTTCTGTGAAACCCTTTTTTTTTTGCTATAAATCTTATTTTAAGTGGACTACTGGAATTACTGGGAGAAACTAGAGGGAACAGAGGGAAGGTGATTGTTTCCAAATGGTCACTTACTCTTCATCATGCACTGCTAGTTCTGGAACAGGGGGTGGATAATTTCTATCAGTTTGTCTATTTGTAAATTACAGTTATGAGGGAGCTGCTGCATTAGGGGGATTTTTGTCTGGGACGTCTTGCAAAACAGATGACTAAACTGAACTTAGTCCTCTAGGGGGATCAAAAACCTGGTGAACTCCTTGCTGCTTCATCGTCTCAAATCACGTTAGATTCCAGCATGTTCCAGAAGGGTTTTTAATTAATTCATATTATTTCACTGAAGATAAAGTATGCAAAATCTTATTAAAACATTTTCACTACTTGAATATAGGACAGGGATTTTTTTTTCCTTGGGTTATTTTCTGGCTACACTTTGGAGTTTAAGCTGTGTTCTTTCTCTGTTACTTGAACATATGATTGTATGAAGCTGCCTTTAAAGTAGAAAGAATTTGGTAGCTTTCTCTCTTGGAGCTGTTTAAGAATTTTGTTGCATTGTTTACAGATTTTTATCAAACTTTTCCAGAAGATGTTTTATACTGCCACTTTCAAGAAAATATTATAGCAACAGGTTTAGGCAGTGATTAAAATACGACACATGAGCAAACTGGCCACTTTTCAAGGCTCTCCCACAACTTTGGCTGTATTGTTCATTCTGAAATCAGAAAAAGACCTCAGGAATTAATTAATATACATTTAATCTTCTCGCATTAAGTGATTGGCTGTTATTTTATTTAAAAAAAAAAAAAAGATTAATAGTACACTGTGTTCTTCAAATCCCTGTGACTGTTTGAGAAAGAGGTTTCATAAAACAACAGTAACATTGCAAGCTCTCTTGTTATCCATGCACCCATGACTGTGCTATGACACTGGTATATGAGAACGGTACTCAGTTCTCATATACCAAACACACGTTCAGTTAGTATGTGTCCTACCCATGTGAATTGTGTGATTCTTCTGCTTATCTCCCAAAGACTGGTGGTACATCACTTTTCACTCTTGTGTTAGTTGGCAAGAGATAACTGCGCATGTTGTGGCAGCTATTTGCAAAAGGTTGTTTATAATCATTATTGGCACTTCATTCTATGGTCCTTGTGTTCCAGTTTGAGTTATTCAGTTGGGACATTAGATGAATGTTGAAAGCTTTTGTCATAGTTGGGTATTATCCACCCATCTCTGAAAGCCATTTTACAGAATCTGAGAAGTGTGCAAATGAGCAGCCTGTAAAGAGAAGTGAGGAAATAAAAAAAAAATAAAAAAAAAAAAAGCAAGGCCTATCAACAGGCCATTAACTCTGATTTTGTGAAAATGCAGCTTCCCCACAAAGTTGCATTAGGAGCAGGCAGATAGACATGCCAGGGCCAAAGGTAGGAATAACCAGATGACTCAGACCTCTTGTTGCTCCCTTTTCCCCCTCTTCCCCTCCCTCAGATTATGATGCACAGTGCTGCTGGAAAGGGGATTCCTCTTTACAAAGCTTGTCCTTTCTCAAGAAAAAAATGGGTTGGATTTCACCAAAGGCAGGTAGATGATGCTCTACTTTTTCCCCAGAGATACTTCCTCGTACAACACACCATTGTGCAGCGTGGCCCCCCAGACTGCAACTAAATCCATGTCCTTCTCCACTCCTGCTATTTGCCTTTGCCCATTTTCTGCTAAGTTAGCTAGAGGCATGTTCTCAAGAATAAGGTTGGCACAAGGGAGCTGTGTCTTGAAGTCCTGCCTGCAGCCTCCCTGCTTCCCATCCCACTGGTAGGATAAAACAGGAGGAAGCTGATTATAGCAGAATTCCACAGCAAAGCACTTGCAATCTTTAAATGCAAAGATCTGTCTTGCATAGTCATGTTCCTCCTTGCCTAATTAATTAAATAGTGGAGAGTGTGTGGCAGTTTTGAATAGCTGTGGCTGTTGGTGATAGTGCAAATGAAGCATTGGTAATATTTGTCTGCGGCTAGGCCAGCTTTTCAGCACAAAAAGTAGTTGATAATTAATTCCTAAGGTTATTAACTGAGTTGCAATTGTATTTGACTCCTTTCACTGCTAGATAAGGCCACAGTTCTCTGTGTACCCAATCTCATTACATATTACTCTTCTTGTAGCAAAATTGGCTTGATGGACTCCTGCTCCCTTGTCAGATCAGTTGTGCTTTTTCTGCTGGGCAAATGTGACTACTCATTGGCCAGGCTGGGCACCAGATCAGGGAACAGCCTAAGAAAAAACAACAAAGTGGAAAAAAAGTGTATTTTGCTGTTAGGCCCATAAAAAAAATCATCATCTTGCATGTTAAGTGGCTGAGGAAGCAAATAGTGGGATGCAGTGAAGAAAGGCAGAGGGATATCACAACCTGGTAATGTTCCTGAGCATTTCCATAATACCACACATTTCACAGCCTCGGAGCTTCTGATCTACATGTCAGAACAAGTTTTATGTCCTTAGAAGTTTTGATAAGCACGCAGCTAGTATCATATTGCTAGCTTTATACACCCTCTGTAACACATATATAAAAGTAGAGATGGTATTTGGGGAACGCCGTGTTTAATCTGTTTTCTTCATCACTTCCTCTCTTGCCACTCACTTTCAAAAGATATTTTCAGTTTTGAAGTTGCAAGCAATGCCATGCATTGTGTGTGCATACAATCTGTGTACATTCTCCGTGGATGTGACCATGCTGCTGGTCTTTCTGACAAATCCCAGGTGTTCAATGCTTCTATGACCTACGCAGAAATCCTGGACTGTGCTTGAGGGTGCGTGGGAGCTCACTGTTCAGCTCAGCCTCTTGCTACCTGTACAGGCAGGCAGTGTCAGGGTCTAGTGGGGTCTTGGGTGCCTCCAAGGACATGTGTTGCAGGAGAACAGGATTTTAATAATTCCCATTGACCCAGATACTTAAATTCAGCTAAAATCTCAGTATAGGCAGAATCTAGGTATTTCTCAGCTTTCCAGGTATTCTTTCAGTGCATTATCTCTCAGTCTTGTTAACTATAAATTCTGTTAAAAAGGAAAGACAGAATAGGGGATGGTGGCTGAAAAGAACAATGGAGGTAAAATTCAGGCCCTGCTCCTGCTCAGTCATGGCAAACGTGCTAAAGGAGGCAAAGGAATAAAGGAGAAAAAAAAAATTTACTGATCACACAGGTATGGCACATGCTATGGTTTAGCTATCCTAGAAAGATTAAGATTCAAAGAAAATATTCCCTTTATTGGGGGACATTAGCAATATGTTAGTGTCTCCCATAGGGAATTTGAGGACTTCATCATCTTTGAATAACATTTTTATCTGTTTCAAATAACTTTTTTATCTCTAACATGTCGCATGTTAAGATTGGCAGTGAGAACTGGCTTGTCAAAAGTCATGGACAGTCAGAATCAATGTTTGCAGATCACTTCATTCTCAAACCTATGTTTTGTCTAGCAGACTTTCTCCTTGATGTCCATGAATGTTACAAATAGAGTTTTCCTAATGTTGGGTTTTGCTTTCTTTCTGAAATTGCATTTCTGGTCCTCTTTTATTAGGTGTTTTATTATAGGTTTTCTTTGTGCATCCTCTCCATCACCCAAACTGTATTTGATGTGGCCGTGGATATTGGATGACCTTAATATCCTATCCAACTGTGGCTACTTCAGAGGATCCTCTTGTCATTAGACAAGCTCTTCTAGCCACATAAACTAGATTTTAAGGAGCAGGAAAAAAAATGTTTAGACTAGCATGGAAAATGATGCTTGCTCTGATCAGAGTGAGATATTGCCCTGAAACTATAGGAATTTCCTGTTACTAAAATATTGTGTAGGTCCTAAAAACTTTGCAGGCAGTTGTTTCTCCTCTGGGCAGCTAGAAAGGTCAACGTGCCTTGGGGTAGGACATAGGGTTGCAGCGTTTAAGAGTTCATCTAGTCAGGAAATTATGTCTGTAAAGTTACATAGCCCTGTCACTTATCATTACACAGCTCATTAAATCTCAACTAATTGCAGCTTCACCCTAGTATCCAGGTCCTAATGTTTCTGTGCCTAATTAGCACATTGAAATCCTAAAATCCAACTGATTTTCCTTATTTTAGTCACTTCTTGTACAGAATGCAATGGAATGCAGAGGTTAACCTTGTTTAGAAAAGTAAAAATTGCACCCTGGTTATTCAATCCTTCAGTTCAGTTGTTCAAGAGGTAAATGCTTAATCCCAGAAGTGGATGGAAATGCAGAGGAAATTATGGTTTTTAGTGCACGATGCTCCAGTTTGTCCACGAAAGTTCCTTTTTCATTTATTGTTCACTGCATTTCTCTCCCTCCTCCTATTCCTTCCCATGAATAACTCTCTGAAGAATTATCTATGAATTGCCTATCACATTTTTGTCATCATATGATTTGCTGGGAAGTGTTATGTCTCTTTGACAACCAAGAAATATTTCATAAGTAAAATCACAAGAAAAAATATTTGAGTGATTATTTGCTATAAATAACACAATCTTACATTTCATTAGAACATTCAAAGTATATTATCACATCCAAAAAGTCCTGTTGCCAATGTCCAATAAAAAGCATGCTGGAATACATCATATCTTGCACTTGAAATATAAATAGCATCTAATTCTCAGATGCTTTTAATAAAACTGGGTATTTTCTGTTATAACAAACTAAAGCAAAAGTCATGACTTTTAGAATCATTTATAATTTCACATGAGTTTTACCTCAGCAGTGATCCATGAGTCAGTGTTGTGATAGAGTGCTTTTTTCTCCATAATGGGCTTTTGAAGATGGAGATAACACGCACCAAGTTTAGTATTATCCTTGTTTGAACTATTGACTTTTATTTTGCAGTTAAAGAAACTGATTGCTTTCAGTCATGCATATATGATAATAAGGCAAATATAGCTTTTTTCTTATGCTCCCCAAACCGCCCATTTCAATTGACAGAAGTATTTTTTTTGTTTTGAAAAAACAAGATCTGTAAGTAGTATATATATTTGCTATGCAAGTTTAAGAATTTTTGTAGCAGCGGGAATAGTTCCAATGTAATTGGCATTTAGATCACTGAAATAAATTAAAAATTCTTGCCTTTTTGCATGAAACTTCTACATTTTAACATTTTCATAATCATTATTCTACCTTGATATGCAAGATTCAAAGTCTTTTTTTCAAATGAACCACCTTGGTAAACAAATTTTATTTGTAGTTAAACCTCTTATTTGGGATATGTTCTCAATGTGTAATTTTCTATGTGGGGCTGAAATTGTAAGTAAGCATGCTAACACATTAGCTGCTGGTTTTGCTATACTTGTTAATTTAGACTAATTCTGTTAATTATATTGCACTTACCTATGGGCTGTCTTTTCAGACGCTTGATATTTTTGAAAGTGATAAAGATCAATCCTGAAGGGGAAAAACTCATAAAATAAGAAAAAAAAAATGAAGTTAATCTAAAAATCTAGCAGACACAAGAAGATGTCTCTAGGCTGTAATACAGCATGCATTTATTTTTTAAAAAGCTACCCTTTTACACATAGAAAGTGGCAATGCAGTTCTGCAAGATTGCCCATGAATCTTGTGATGCTAAATATTGATGCCTGGGTAACCACTATTACTTATTCCAAGATGATCTCAACACAGTTGTTCCTGCTAAGAAACTCTGGAACTCTGATACTGTCTCATGAGATGTACATTTTCCATATCAGAGTAAGTTTATAAATACTAACAAATTAGGTCTTGCAGAACTTGAGCGATGTATGGAATCTCTTCATTTTATAGAAGAAAAAAAGCCCAAGAGCCTAGAGGTTGGCACTGGACAAATTACAGAGTAAAATGTCAAGGAGCTGGTGCTAAAGCTCATGTCGTGACCAAGCAAAGTCATCTTGTGCCACTCTTGTCACATTCTCAGCCTTCATGGACCCAGAACAAAAGGTGGTCTTGTAAAGTGTGATCCCAGATCTCCTGCTGGCTGATGTGAACAGTGCTTGTGTGACTGCTATTTTTAACTGCTAGTCACTTACCATTTGAGACCCATATATGAAATATTGCTATCTAGCCATCACCAGAACAAATGAGTCTTGTAGGTTACATCTGGAATAAATGAGGCAGTGTTCCAAGCTCCCCAGGAAAGCCTGCATGGGCTTTGTGTGGCTGTTTGGTCAATAGCCGTCTTGGAGTCTTTTCCCCTTCCTCTGTTGATTGATGCTGAGGCACTCTGCCCCTGCATACCTCCACACAGAAATACAAATGTTCAGCCCTGATTTTACAGTTCATCACAGATCAGTTATTAATTTGCATTAATTTTTCAAGAGCTGGGGGCCAAAAATCTTCCCTTAGGCCTCTTTTTTTTTGTTGTTGTTGGCTAGTATGAAGGGGACAGGACAGTTGAACAGTCCAGGCGGGATATTCTTCATGAAGCCTGCTTTATATACTAAAGCATGTCCATGCTATTACTCTTCAAAGCTGATACTGCTTAATCTTGCTGAAACGCCACTGTTTGTTATTAATGCTGTAGCTGCGGAGAACTTGAAAGTGATAGCTCTCCCATGGACAGGTTTGTTTAACCCCTGAAGTCCCGCTACCCAGAGTGGCAGAATTGTTGCAAGTATTTAGATGAAATAATCAAAACTAAGCAGAAAAATTTGGTTTGATTATGAAATAAAACCATAAAGCAAACGTCTGTGTTAGGATTGTTAGCTTGGAACTAGAGAAGCATAAAGGCCTTAATAAGAAGGGACTGTAAAATCCTAGGCCTGCTCTAATCATTAACTCAATAGAAGAATCAGAAACAATGCATCTATGCCATAGTGTGCAAGGATTGAAATTTATTACTCTAATGCCCATGAAACCTTGAAAAGTCTTTGTTTTACTGACCACTGGGATGTGAAGAAGAGCCTGTTGAGCCAAGTCCTTGGGACAAGGTCATTGGAGGGTCTTTTCTTTTGAGTCGGTGGTCCGTGGTGGTCACAAAAGAAGCCCTTCGACTTATTTCAAGACTCAATGGGCATGCGCGGCAAGGCGGGGTTTTATGATAATGATTTCTAAGAATTGTATTGAATATGCATGATAATTCTGATGAAATATCATGATTATGTATGATTTTGTATAATATAAACTTCACTCTGTGCGCTGACAGGTGTGCACGATAGGTGGAGCGATCCCCCGTGCATCCAGCGCTGCAATAAAGAAGTGCCTGCTTCTTAAGACTACATTGGTGTTAAGAAGTTTATTCCCGATTTCAGTGACAGAATGAGGGCCAACTGGGGTTCCTCTGCTTTTTCAGGCATCACGCTTTGTGTTGTCAAACCCTCTGCAGATAGAAGCAGTGCTGCTCAACATGCTGGTCCCCTAGGGCTTGGAAAGGCCTTTGTGAAGCCTGTGCCAGGCTTCCAAGGCTGCATGTGCCACTCACAGCCTCCAATAATTACAACAAAAATGACAGCTCTGGACCACAGTAACATTTACTTAAATGATGAACTTCCTTTACTTAAACTTTCCTGGACTTGAATCATGCAGGAATATTTGTCTTCATTATTTCTGAATGAACTTTAAATGGTAAGGCTATTTCACGGTTTCCTTGCTCATTAATTCCCAAAGGACAAAATCCATGATGTGCAACTACCTGTGACCACACACTTTACTCTGAACTCATCCTGCTGCTCAGGAGCATTACTGCATTGTCTCTGACTCATTGGAAAACAATTAGTGGAAGTGTCTCTTCTCCTAATTAAATCAGGCATTATGGTGTCTCATTTCAAATTTTGGATTTAATTTTGCATTTACTTTAGCAATTAGGAACGCAGTGGTAAAAAATTATAGAACTTCACTTTGAAAACGCTAAAACAAATATAGACATTGTTGTGGGCTTGTGTGTTTATTTTCATTTTGGAAAATTGTGGACATGTAAGATTCCAAATAACAGAAATGCATTGACCATTTTTTTTTCTATGTAGGACCACTCTCCACAAAAGACTGTTTTTCCTGCCTCTTTGAAATCAGATGACCCCTCAGAAGGAAAGATTTTGAATTGAAAGATTCAAACACCTGATGTTGTTTTAAAAACTCCCAAAAGGTATTTTTTAATCCATGAAAGAAGCAGCAGGATTAACAAATCTAGATTCCCATGGTCTTGTTTCCTAGGACCCTCTACAGTCATAGTCTCAGCTCCTCTCCATTACTCCTTGCTGCAATATCATTAAATTACCTCTGTGTCCCCTAAATCTTCCCACAGTTCCATGCTCTCTCTCCTCTGCTTCCTGAATGACCACAGGCAGCAGCCTGGCTTTTCTTAGAGTATTAATTCAGGTTTCTTTCTGCTCTGTTTAGACATAGATTTTCATAAGGCTTGGGTTGAAGGTGGCCAATGAGTTCAAAAGCAGCTGGGTAAGGTGAGGAGAGCCAGATGGACACCATAGCTGCAGGAGTCCCGGATCCTTCAAAGATCAGGCTGGAAATCGGACTGTTGCACTCCTCTTTGACTTGCACAAACTGGGTATTATTTGGTATTACTTGTCAAACTGAAACATGACTTATATACCAATGCCTTCCTCTAAACATATGCAGAAAATCAGCTTCTTTGATTTGACCACTTTTTCTTCTGAAAGGAGGGAGAAAAAAGCCCTCTGCTTATTTTACCTCTTCCTGTTTTCCTGCGCTGGCCTATCTGTGATTGTTTAGATAAGGCACAGCACAGGCTGCTGTCAGGGGCTAGCATTTAAAATACCAGAATTTTGTTCTGTTCTTTACTGGTTTACTGTGTGATCTCGAGGCAACTATTTAGTTTCCCAGCCTCTGTTGTCCCTTCTGGTTCAGACTGCAGCTCCTTTGCATGGGCTCCGCAGAGGGGATGAGGCTGCAGGTGAGATGCTGGGATTGCGGGAGATGCAGGAGGGTCAGTGTGATGAAGTTGTTGCCTTTTGGTAACAGCAGACTCTTAGACCAGCTCAGCTGCTCACCAGACCATATTGTTAACAGTTTTTAAGAGTTTAACTGTTGATTTTAACTTGGGTAAATGCAGGCTCACTGACAGTCCAGGCAGTGCTGGAGGAAGGCTGTTCTGCACTGTGCCTTTTAAAAATTCCGCTTAGCTGGCATGTGCAAATTTTCAGATACTAAATTTTCTGTGGGGAAAGTGAGAATTCAGTTTAATTGTGATAACTGACTTCATGTCACCTAAATCACTATGACAGGTTTCAGGTTTTTCCTGTAAAATGATTCCAAATTTCTCCCATGAACCTCACCAGAGAAAACTTTTCCAGATAAAGTGTGTCTTAATAACTACATTTTAACATTGCTTTCAAAATTATATTGAGCTATAGCACAAAAGGCATGGGCATTTTTTAGCAGTGACTGTTGGGAAAACCAGAGAGGGGAAATTTAAAAAATACAAAGAAGCTTCCAAATCTGAGAGACTGTCTTTTCTCAGCATCCCATTTCTAGTCAGGCTCTTGGAGAGGGGTCAGAGAGAGCAATGGGAACAGAGAGCTACGGCAACTGTGGATATTTTGAAGATTGATTTCCAAAAGTCTAAGGTTATGATTTATCTCTTTGTTTCTAAGAGACGTGACTATAAGGCTTCAACAGAACTTTTGGTGACCTTAAGGTTGCAGTTACATTTTTTCTTGTCTTGCTATTAATGTTTTATCTTCTTTTCAGAATATCAGGAATAACTTTCCATTTGAGATGGGTAAATATTTTTATTTTAATGCTTGCACTTGTTCGTGACTGCTGAATGCACACCTATCCCTTTTTATTTGTTTGACCTGTCTCAGTGGCTTTGATGAACTCAGTCTGTAGCTTGTCTAAGGGTTTAATTGCAAAGGAATGATATTTTAAGCTGCAACTACTTGTGATAGAATGCATCTTGTCTCTAGTACAAGAGAAAACTGTGTTTCAAACACCATTTTTCTGTCGTACAACTTTGTTATTAACTTCAGTGATAAAACTTTAAGTTCAAATGCTCCAACACTTGAGTTATGCAATCTGGCCCTCCATCTGTAAGAGTTTTAGGGCAAAAAGCACAAACTGATTGCAGTATTGATTGATGCATCTGAATACTTTTATCTAAAGTACACATAATCTTAGATAGGTGAATATAAATTTGGGGTTGAAATAATTCCTGAGATTTTCTCTTCTTAAGGAAGACCATTTTACATAAATCGGAGAATATAATATGACATCCTTTGTCTGTCAAATAGGGTATCACAGATGTGTGTATACACATACACACACACACACACACACACACACACACATTTATACCCATATTGTAGTTTAGTGTATCTTTTAGAATCCAGTGTCTGATGTGGCTACTCAGAATCTTGAAATGTTGCCTCCAGTAAACCCTCTGAAGTATTCTGCAATACCATGGCTGGTTGAAAATTGAAAAAGGAAAACTTGGGACCTTACCTAACTTCTACCTTCTTAAAGCAATGTACTTCAGCAAACCAGCTGTATGGCATGCAATCTGGCAGTAAAGACAAGATGACCACTATATAGTTCTTATAGAGGGCCTATAAAAGTCTTCCTGTGTCTCAGTTAACCTTAGAGGGAGGCTGGATGAGCAGTATAGATTAGATATCAAGCTTCTCGATTGCTTTTAGGCCTCTGGGAACACAAGGTGAGTTATAGGTCCACATAAATAAAGAGAGTTATAGATCCACATAAATGTGTGTAGGTGCTCTCCTGCTGTATTCATGCAGCCATTTCTAGGATAGTGCTGTTTGAAGCATCAAATAATGTCCTTCCTGTTTTCAGCTTGGTAAGGAAAAGAACCAAAGTTCACATTCACAGGGACTTGGGCCTCTGAAAATGCTGGGTATGCTACCTGGGACATTTTAACCCAGAATCCTTGTTCTGAAAAGTTCTTGAATTTGTGAGGATTTCATAACACCCATGCCCTTGTCCTTCAGGTGTGCACAGACTCTTGCAAATATAATTGCTCAGAAGCTGAATAAACCTGGTCTTGCAGTGCTGGTAGATGCAATGCAAGCAAATGCTGAACCTGTGGGAATTTTATTTTCCTTGATTACAAGTTTTATGGGAAAGGAAAAATTTATTTAGACTATTTTCTTTTTTCTTAGTCTTTTCACCTCATATAGCTCAAAGAAAAATATAGTTATTATTTAAACAAACAAACAAACAAAAGAATTACAGGTTAATTACTATATTTGGCAATGTCTTCCTTGTTACATGTTCAGACTTTGACTTCAGGTTTAGTAAATGCTCTTTTAATAGGTAGTAATGCTCAAAAATATGAGTGAAAACTACAGTAAAAAGAACTTGTCTTTGTCTTGGTTTTTGTCTGTTCACAGTCCGCTAAAACTCTAGCTATAAATCCCTAACTGTAGTTTGCTGGTTTTGCTACTTTAAATTAGCCTTAATGAGGTGAATCAAGCCATTGGTGTCTAATTGGGCTTTAACTAACTGAATTCCTCAGGAAGAGATTTATGGAGAGTTTACCTGACACAAACAATTGCACCAGGGAAACTGCTTCTCCTCACCTCCTTCCTCCCCTGCAGCAAGGGAAAAACACAGGAGACACGCAGCAGATCAAAGCTGAAACTATTGCATTGCTGTAGCTGAAAGCATTTCCAAATTAGTCATGAATCTCCAGCAGCAGAAGGAAGAAATACATGCTTTTCTTTGCAAATGTTTCACTGCCATCCTGACTATTGGCTTTTTTTTAGAGCGGTCAAAATGCAGCTGCATTGCAGTCAACTGGGATCCATCTGCTGAAAGAGCCAAGGTTGCTGCTCTAGCACTTCCCCACACAGGAAACCACAAACCATTGGAGACAGAGGTCACTGGATCACTAGGAAAGGCCCCCAGGTTTGTCTGCAAAATATTATCCTCTTCTAGAAATAGGCCAAGACAGAACAATGAAAATAGTTTAAAAATGCAACAGGCGTTGAGATGGAAGAGAAAAACTTTCTCTGCATCAAGCAGAGAGCCTGACACAACCTCCAGCTGTTGGTGTGAGGGTGTAGCTAAAGGTGTCCCGGAAGCGGTGACTTGTTTGCATGCTTTGGCCCATTGCCTACTTTCCCAGGCCATGGCTCAGTGTGGGAGGATGTCTCCTAATTTCCTCTTGCTACCTGCACTTAGCTTCAAAAGGCCACTTAACCTGTAGACACATTTCAAAACCCTTTACACCAATGGTTCTGAATTTTAAATACTTTGTTTATGCTCCAGGTAGCATATTTATCTCATTTATTTCCTTCAATACACAGATTACTTTATTGGCAGTTCTTATCCTCTAAATGTCTAGGGCTGCATTATAGGTAAAACCATCCATGCAAATGCAAATCCAAATGAATATAACACATATTTCCATGTGTACTGTTAGCTAGCGATATGAAATGTTGAGCTAATAAATTCCTTAATCAGAGCTTTAAATACAGGCACTGTATTTCCTATCACCTAAAAGTAAATGAAGAATTTGTACTGGCAAGGCTGTCCCTCTATGTGACTTCTAAATGGAGAATTGTGTATTAACCTAATACAGGTTTTATGGAACAGTCATAGCTAGCTGTGGATCCCCAAGGACATCTGATGTGCCATCGAGCATTCAAAGGTCATGAGCCGGGCTTCAAATATAACTGGATTGTCATAGGATCAGGAGGCCTTCTAAATAACAACAGAAGAACCCCAATATGTAACCTTTAGTTTGCTTATCTGGTTATTTTTTTAGCCTCTTGTTTTGCAGCAAACTTAACTTTGCAAACACAAGGGCCAGAAAGTGTCTCTGTGAGAGAGAGCGAGAGGGAGGGAGGGAGGGAGGGAGGGAGAGAGAGAGATGGGAGTTCATCATCACAGGAGTCCCAAGCTTTGCACTTTCAGAAAAAAATAGTATCATCATATTGGACCCTGCAGCAGGTTCAAGGCAAAATTGGGATTTCCTGGTGCTGCAGCAAAGGGTAACTCCTCCTACAGTGGAACAATTTTGAAAAGCATGCAAAGCACCATGAGTTTTTCTGCCAAAAGGAAGATTATGAGACCTCCAGTAGCCTTTTTTTTTTTTTCCTCTGTCTCAGTGGCTCCAGGCCATAGAGCAAGTTTCTACTGTGAAAGTCTGGAATAAATTTAAATCCCTTTTGCTTCAGATAGCAAAACTCCCCAAACTGCTTAAATTTAAATACCTGGCATCAGACAGAGTGCAATTTGAACATGTCTTCAATCAAACTTTATTACTATTAAGCGTGGAAGGCAGAATATCTTTAATACAAGCATTACTACTTAGAAGCTGACTTGCTGCCAAGCTGCCTCAGACCTGCCTTTCATATGGTTGGCTTTCCTGGGATCTCAGCTTTCTTATACAGCCTCAAGCTGACATCCCCACCAGCGACTGTGTGCCTTCGATGGCTGGTAATATGGGAAGGATCGTAAGGCTGGCTTGGAGCCCAGCTGTAATACTGAATCTGCCATAACTCAGCTGCCATGAATATGTCCCCCTGAATTCCTCATTTGAAAATTAATGATGTTTGCATGGCTCAGTACCTGCATATCTAATACACATTTATATACTAGAGGCTAAAATACTGCTATCATATTAATAATTACCACTGAGAGATCCTAGAGCCTTAGGAGGAGAAGAGAGAGTGAGAGAGAGAGAAAAAAAATATATATATCAATTGGAAATAAAGGAAATTCTGGTAAACTGACAATGTGTTTAATAAGTCTCTGACTGCCTTTGAATAAAATAGCATTAATGAGAAAATGCTTTATATGCATTGGAATGATCTAGCTCATCTTCCCATATTGTATTCTTTTAATAATCTGCTTAACACATACTGAGTTTTCTTACATGTTAAGGGTCTTGCT
The DNA here is from genome assembly GCF_000700745.2 of Antrostomus carolinensis. Classification (NCBI taxonomy): domain Eukaryota; kingdom Metazoa; phylum Chordata; class Aves; order Caprimulgiformes; family Caprimulgidae; genus Antrostomus; species Antrostomus carolinensis. The sequence goes on along the minus strand of NW_010340689.1, from coordinate 36,460 downwards.
CTTTTAAGTAAAAATCATTAAAGTAGTAATTCATTCTTCTGAGTCAAGTAAGCTCCTATTGCAATAATTACTGATGGAGAAAATGATGGAGAAAGGCTATGATTTCTAGCTGAACTGTATTGTAATCCCATATTTGCATTACATTGGAATACATCTGAATGCATTTTCTAGGTAGATAAAGCTACATACACTATAATAAAAACATTTAGCAGTAACAAACAATAGAAGAAATTAGTGCTAACAATTAATGTAACCTGAGTGCTTGTTAACATTTTGTAAAGAATACTTTACAGAAGAATATCACAGGTAAAATGCATGATGTTGGGTATATAGTAATTTTCTGTGTTCTCATCCATGATGTGTTGTATAACCCAGATATAATTGTGTCTATGCTGGCAAATATAGCAACTGCAGAAATAGCGTCGTCGCTTATATATATATAAAAACATTGCAAGTGTTCATTCATCTGGGTGGGATGAGCCTTTTCAAGAAAACCTTTGTGCTTGTCTTGGGATTTTTAGTCGCTCAAATAGGAAAGATCTTAATATTCTACACACAAAAAGATCTTTACCTTGGTTTAAATCCTACCAAATTTCTGCTGTGTCCTGGTTGTTGCAAAATGTATATACTACTTCAGCCTGGAATTTAGAAAGTAATATTATGCAATTTATTGGGTTTTTTTTTTACTATTGATAATATATTTCTTCTAAAGTGATGTGTGCTTTCAGCATATGGGTACAGTTTTTTCTTTACTCCTGCTCCCTGGCCAAAAGAGAACAAAAAGCATCAGCCTCCTTCCCCCCAACTTGATGATGTCCAGTCCAAGAACATCTGATTCACACATTTATTGTGGTGTCGTCCACGGATTTATGGTTCCTTGTGCTGCCTCCATGAACCTATACCAGGAAATGCTCAGTCCAAGGGCTAAGTACATTTTTTACTGTATCAACCACTTTTGTAAATCTTATAGCATGCATAAATATTTTAACAAAGTTTCCATCCTGCTTTATTTATACGCTGCAACAGTTATATACCATGTTTTGAATGACATTTGTTCAAACCATTTCTTTTTCTACCCTAAGAGCGCTTATGAAAAGATAGGGTACCTTTTTTGCTCACTTAAGTGTGGTAAGGGCATCAAGGGGTAATTTTTCAGACACTGTTAGTATTTTGTTGCTTCTACAGATGCAATTAATTACAAAAATCTTTTCAAACACTGAAATTCTAGTTCAGTTGCAGTTATGAAAATGTACAGTGAGACTGCCTTAAAGCTTTTGTTTAATTAATGGCTGCATTAAACTATCTGATTTCCTAACTGTTGTCATATGCAATCTTTTACATTGACATTTAGAGGAGTGTTGATGGAGGCTAATTTCTCTGCACTTCCTCTACAGGCAATGGAAAGAAAGGGACTCCTTCAAAGGTATGATTTAGAGTGTCTGAAGTTAAGCCTCTTCTGTAAATCACCCCCTAGAATTCCCTATCATTGACACACCTCCCCGTTGAAATGAAGCTTTGTGAATTCCTCCTTTGTCATTGAAATACAAAATGCATGTACGTTATACAGGAAAATGAACAGCCAGATAAAATGCTGCCACTGAAACTTCTCAAAAAGCAATGCTTTCTGTTTTATTCAGTCTCTGGAGGTTAGGAGTCTATGGAGAATATTGGAGTCAAATATGCCTTGCAAATAATCAAGCAGGAACTGGTGACATTCCCCAGGGTCCCTACTGGGTCAAATACTGTTCAACATCTTCATTAATGACCTGGATGATGGGGCAGACTGCATCCTCAGCAAGTTTGCAGATGACACAAAACTGGAAGAAGTACAAACTGAAAAGAGCTACAGCCAAGAAATCCCTTAGGGTTCAAGTTGCTGCTAAATGAGAACTAGGACAGGTGACTGACATCACTCCAACTTTACATTTGTTTTTGTTCTCTTTTGTAGCTGTGTTTTGGGACCAGGAGTTTAATCCACTGTTCTTCTGTGGTCTTCTTGAAGGTGATTTTCTGATAAGTGGCTTCTCAAGAACTCTGGAAAACACAGGCCACTTCCCCAGGAAACAAATTGCCATGAATCAAGCCAACTGTCTTTAGAAGCCCTCTGCTTGAAAATTAAGGCAAACCAGGACAGCCTGTGTTTGCCAAGAGCAGCATTTTCTTGGTTTGGGAAAAGGTGGTGTCTAGTCCCAGGATCCAGGCAGAGAAACCATTGCTGAGTGTCATTAACCAACACAGCCCTGGCAGAGGGCAGAGGGCAGCCCACAACTGTGGACACAACCGCACTGTGTCCCATCCCTACATTCACCAGAAGACTTGGAGGTTCAAGATGTTTCCTCACTAGGACTCTTCTCTCACTCAAAGCTAAAACAAGAGGATGGTCTCCAGTTGAAAAGGTATTTAATAAGGAGATCCATATTAGTTTCTTTAAATTCTTCAGTCCATCTCTAGCCAAATTATCACAGGATTAACAATGGGAAAGTATCAAAATGATCTGAGTTCTTTACTAGTTTGAAGCATATTCATATGGTTCTTGTGAAATTTTTCTTCTTAAATATGACCTCTTTGTGGCTCTTGTTAAGTTTTATGTAAACCAAATGAAATCTCTAACTATATGTAATTTCTTTACCACAGTACAGGTAACTTCTGTGGGTAGCTGGAGAACAACGGTACAGGTACTTGGACACTGAATATTGTGGACAAATGCTAATAGCTCAGATCACAGTGCTGGATTTTGCCATACTTTGTTTCAGAAACTGGAAACTTGCTAGTTCATAAGAACAATCTAATTTTGGAATATAGCTTTGAAAGCTGAGCATCTGAGGCCTCTTATGGTCACACTAAGAAGCTGGCAAAATGCTCCAATAAATGCCTTTAAATATGAAAGACAAGCTCTCAAAGGGGGCTGGCAACCAATGGAGATTCATATTACAATAGATAGCCTATTTGATCTCTTTAGTGACCTCTTAAAAACACCAAATACATAGAGGGGTGTGATAGGGATGAGTTCAAGTTTGTCAGGGTGAAAGAGAAAACAGTTATTTTCTTAAATAGCACCTCAAAGTGTTGTTTGTTTTTGTTGTTTGTTTTTTTTTCCTTCTAAATATTCTTCCAGAACTCCATCTTGGTACAATATGCTTTAAATTGTCTGTAGTTGCTTTGTGGTTACAATGAGAAAATTAAAATGTATTATAAAAGAAACTTGATTTGACTCCATTCCACCTACACACGAAATGGTTAAGACGAAAAGAGCCAGAGCACACACTGATCCTCTAGCTAAAGCGAAGAATGGTTTTGTCTGTGACCTCCAGGATCCAATTCAGAGAGGCACAAAAATGGTGCCCCTGGAGAGCACAGACATCCTATGGATTTGTAAGTGCTTCAGGTCGAATTTAGTCTGTACCTACATTTTTTATTGTGCAAAATGAAGTAATCTCTTTTGAGAATAGGTCCATAACGTTCTGTACTGCCCTGCTCTTGTGGGCTTCCCATGTGTCTGCTCTCCCTTTGGCCCCCTCTGCCCTCCACCCACATACTTTTCCTATTCAATTTCCCACCTAGAGACAGTGCAGCTCTTGGCTGAAGGCTGTTCAGTTCCCTGCCTCCAGGAAGTCACAGAAATGCCTTCTGAATATTTGTTTTGATGACAGACCCTCTCCAACAGGAAAGATTTGTTAAGCGGCTCACTGCACAGAGCATTTTGAGCAGCTGCCTTGCCACACACGGCTCTCCCCTTGCCCAGGGAGAGCATCACGCCGCAGCACACGCCGCAGCACACTGAAACATCCATGTTCTGCTGTGGGTCAAGCGTCTCCATCCTCGCTGTGTGGAATTGCCCCAGGGCAGCCTGCAGGGTTGCTCCATATCTGTGTTAGAGCTGTCCCCAAGGGTCTCCGCAGTCACATCAGTGATTCTTTGAAGGGCGGTGGATTTACTGTGGGTCAGCAGCTGGAGGATTAGCTGAACTATTTAGCCTGCCTGAATGTCCTCTATAGCTGCGTACTTTACAGTGAAACACAACTAAGCCGTCCTGGAGTTTAATCTACTGCAGAGAGTGTAAACCATATATTTTAAAGTTGGTTTTGTGAGGGTTTTTTTTCCTTTTTTTTTTGGTCTGGAGACATACAGTAGGTAGAACAAAAATACTACACACAATAAGCTCCCCTTTTGAAAACAAGGTCTTGGGAAACCTTCGGGTTTTCTCTTGTGTTTTCTTTCTGTGTATGAACCCCCCCAAATTCCTGCCTGGTTTTGTGACAACTAGTGCTCTTGGAGTATTTAGCAGCCTCGAAGGTGGGTCCAATTTAAACCAGAGTAAGCCAATTGCAGATACATAAAAAGACAAGCAAAATTAGTTTATTGAAAGTCTTATCAGAAACTACTGGCAAATTACAGCATGCAATTAATTCTTTCCTTAAATAAAGCAAACAGTCATAAATAAATACCCTCTAGCTGGCTTTACTGTCATTACATTTTTCTGGCAAAAATCTTGTTCAGAGAGAGGTGATAAGATTTTCCCTGGTGCCTGTCACAAAGACAAGGGTAGAATATCTGGGTATTAGAAATCTAAGCCCAGTGACTTATCCAATAGACCACACTGCTTCTACACATATGTTGAGAAGAGATTCTAGCATTTCACAACATTCAGAAATGGAAAAAAGAGACTTACATGTGTTTGTGATAAGTAAGAAGTGTTTAATTCTGTATCCAGACCTTTGCATTTTATATAGGTGATTTAAAAATTTTGGCAGAGATCCTGTCTTCTCACTGCTCAAAAATCAAATACAATTGTTAAGCAGTAACAAAAAAGCATTCTTCATGAAACTTGGATCTGTAGAGACTTTACAAATGGTAAGCGTGTGGTGATGGAAAAATGGGCTGTAATTGCTCTGGACTTTCATTTTAGCATTAGTTACACAAAACAGAAGCGTATGCTTGTGTTGACCAAAATAAAAACTTTTTCTGCCAAACCCTTTGGCTCTTAACTTTGAAGCAAACTACAGTATGATAGATGCTTACTGTTTATGCTCAGTGTGTTAAAGAAAAGGGAGAAAATGTTATCTTTGAAAAAAAGCCATAAAATTAAGAGCAAAGAAACATAAGTCCAAGTAACTGGGTACAGTTAAGATTCTGATCTTCAATGCAGTGCAAGCTCATTATTCAAATGAACCAAAGCTAGCATATTACCAACTTAAACTGGATTGAGAGAAATCAAGTTTAAGTGTAGGTACGCTTTTGGAGTTCACACAATTGGCTGACTCGATTTACAATATATTTTACCTGGTACAATCTTCTTGTATAGATGAGGCCGAGGAAAGGAGATCATGAAGATTTAAGGACAGCCGCAAGTCTTAAGTCACTAATACTGACAATAATATGATTCTTAACACATCTGATGAGTTCATATATCAACTGACATTACAGGAACTGGGTAAAAAGAAAGGTCAGTCTAGCCTGATGTCCTGGCTCTGACACTGACCAAAAGCAGATTCCTAAAGACTATGGGAGCTGAGCAAGGGCCATCCCAGACTGCAACTATTGACCCCTCAGGGACTGTCTGAATCAAGTGTGATGGCTGTGCAACCTCTGCACAGTCTCCCTTTGACTCCCTATCAGTTTCCAATATTCACAGTACTGTGAGACAGAGATTCTTAGGCTGCCTATGAATTAGATGAAGAACCTCTCACTTTTTAAAAAAACTTTGCTTCACATTAGCTTTATTAGATACTCTGTATTGCTTGCATTGAAGACAGTGAACAACTGATTGCTATCCACCCTCTTCATGCCTTTCATGGTTTCCTAGATGCATACCTTATTTCAGGTGTTGTCTTTCACACTGAGGATGTCTGGTTTGCTCACCCATTCCTTACATGGATGCTGCTCTGTTCTTCTCCTTGTTCTTCCTGCCCTTCTCTGCACCTCTCCTAGTTCTACTTTAACCCTTTCAAGTGGAGGAAGAAGTGGGGGGTAGAAAGAGAACCTCATGTAGTCAGTATTCAGCCTTTGTGGGAATACATGACATAGGTAGAAAACAGTTGCAAAGCTGTCACATGCTGATACTTTAGTAAAATAAGAAAAAAACCACATAGAATGATTACACATTGCAAAGATGGACATACTGGAATGTCAAAGCTTTTGAGGTAAAGTCACGTTAAAGCGTATTTTAGTAATAGGCTGCTACATTTATACATTGAACATGAGATTTTGATTAACCTTCCAAGTGCTAGTTTATTAAACCAAACTAGAATAGGACTAGATATATTGGTCTGGCAGCAAACCAAAACCAAAAGTCCTCACACAAATCCAAATCCTTTTGACTATAATTTAGTTTAATTGCAATGAAGCAATTGTGATATTTATCAAACCTTAATATTTGCAACATAATTTTTAAAGCCTAAATGTTACTGTACATAATGACCTCAGAGGAGGTAGTATAGAATTTTAACTAAAGCAATTGAACAAATAAAAGCAAATGTTTAGTAACTTTCTAAGCAAGATCTTTTAAAGACAAAATATACAGGTAGCAAATCAACAAATCCTAATCAAATATTTCTGCTTTTCCCCATTGCATTACATCATATTAGTAAATCTGCAAGCTGCTAAATAGATTTGGGATAATTATTGCTGGAGCAGCTCTTTCTCAGGAAGAAAACCTTGATTTTTATTGTGGTCATTGTTAAATTAAAAAAGCAGATGCTTGCTCTGCAAAGCATAGAACTGGATTCACATCTGCTGTTTGGGCACAGCTCTTTGAAAAGAAAACTTGGTAGTCAGTTTGGGTGTAACACATAGGCAGCATAGGCCCTCTCAGTATTTGATACCAGTTCTTGCTAGATACACGTGTGTGCAAACCCAATAGATGGATGGGTACACATTGTTGGAGTCTCATTTTTTTCCCCAAATAGAATCCTTGGCATATGTTCCTTTCACAACTCCACTACCAAAAACCCAATCATGTGTACCATGGGCTAAGTTCAGAGAAGCTTAACTACATTAGGGTTTTGTTTGGGTAGCCAAATACAATAGAAATTAACCCACCTTCTGCATTCTCAAGATAGCAGTGATTTTTAAATAAGAAAGAGTTCTGCGAATTAGGAAGTTGCACAACAGTAGTTTATCATTGCTGATGGTATCCCCTTTTAAATTTAGATTTTAAAATTTATTTGGTCATTGTCCATTCTGTCAAAATCTGCATTTTATTTTTTTATTGTGACCCTGCTTATTTTCACAGCCTTTGTAATCCTAACGTGTTAAATAAACACTTCTTGTCCAGCCACTGAAAAAACTAACATGTCAAATGATTTGTAGCTTTCCACCTGAACTGTTGCTCGTCAAATTGGGATTATATGCCTTCAGGCCCACACATGGTAATTGAGTCTTGTCGTGGATTGCCTACTCTGCTTCCAGGACTACTACAACCATAGCTGAGGCTTCCAAGAGTAGCATGAATAACACAAATGCCTGTGTGGTTAGCACTTTGAAGTGCAACTTAGTAGTTTAACTTTTACCTTTCCAAAATAAAAATATAAAAATCAGAATTTTTTGTTGTCCATTTCTCAGTCCTTCTTTCACCCTGTGAAGTGAATGTGAACACCTCACTTCAGCAACTTACCCAGATGCAACTTAATCAGTTAGGTTACTCACAAGAAAAATAGCACAGTCCTTATTTTGCAGTCTGTGGTTGAGGTAAAAGTGCAAGCAAATATGTAGCAAATGTTGCAAATGTTCTGAAAAGAGAGAGGACTAATTATCCTCCCACCATACTGTCACACTGTAAGAAAGTGACCTGCTGAAAGTCATTTAGATTGGACTGCAAACTAAGTCTGAGGACCTGCCTTGGACTCCAAATAAATACCTATCCCTGTAGATCTGTAGCACAAGAAAACTGCAGTCTTAACTAGCTGTTTCATAGGCATTATGGTAAAATAATATTTTATTATTAAATGATCAAGTTATGAATTGTATTCACATGAAAAATTAATATTGACCAACCTAGTTTATTGACGGGACCTTCTTCATAGAGCAAGCAAGCAACTTCTCCCCTCCCCCTTCAAGACTGTTATTGCATTTATTTAAAGTTGATAGTTTTAACTAACTTTACACAAGCTATTGGTGACCTCAGTTTTATTCTGAAGCTCCAAATGCCCTCAGCTAGTTGCTGAATCACCAGGGACTCCTCTGTCTTAGAATAAGGCTACAAGTGTTGCAGCTGACACAACTACTATGTACAACCCAAGGGTAGTCACAAAGAGCAGCCTATGTAGCGCGTTCAAAACATGGCATGTGCTGCCATTAGTATGTCCAGAATGAAGAACTGCTGCATTCATTTTGGCTGGTAGGGGTCAAACTGGACAGGCACAAGCCACTGATGTATGGAAAATAGCTGAGAAGACACTTTCATTTGTGCTGGAAGAGAAAAAAAGGGGCTTTAATAGCACAATTTTCTTTTTCATAGTAATAAGCAGCAGCAAATAAAAAGGGTCTTTATGTTGCCTAGTGTTCGCAGCTGACACAAAATAGTTATCGCCTTTGCAAGCATTGATTACGAGTCAGTGGTGCCTCCTCTGGAGTGAGCTGTGGGGAGAGGAGGGAATCTGTCTGGCATACAGAGGACTGCGGGATCCTCTTCCATTGCATTAACTCTTGCAAAAAGTAAAGGAGCAAAGAACAATATTCGGTTCTTTTCCAGTGCTGATATAGGGAGCCAGCAAAGGAAACACATTTGTTTGATTCATAAAAAATTGGATTTGTTATTTTAAACTGTACAATTGCTTTAGATTTTACAGTGATGTTTGACTGTTCAGGATGCTGTGTCATCTTTTCCTGTTGAGTATGTGAGTCAGTTCACATTAAATTCACACTATCTTTACTACTCTGAAGCCATTGTAGAAGGTTCAGGATAGCAAAGAAAAGCAAGTAATTGCTGTAGTTACATTTGATTTAAAGGTTAAATCAAAGAAAACTTGGACATGTCTCTGAAGTGTTTCATACAGCTTTATCTAAAAATACAAAGTTTTCGTAGTTTCAGTATGCAAATAATGTTTAGTATCTGCACAAAATATGTTTGTGAAAACCTTAACATATGAATTACGGGATGTCAATATTTATTAATTCAGTACTCCAGTTTGGTTTTCTATAGCTACTGGGAACTGCAGATGAGACCGTAAGCCAAGACACCCATTCCACTCATTCAAAGCTATTCCAGAATCAGTCTAAGACTCCTGGATCTCCACCCACCCCACAGCTCTTGGCTGTCTTTCACTTTACATTGAGTCCCTCTGTTTCCTGCAGTTGCCAGCCATCTGTGTGAGGAGTGAAGCTGTCTCTTATCAGAGTTTGCTCTCCAGTTTTCCCTATGCAAGGCAGGTTGCCCTTTGAGTTTTGGAGCAGACCTCACTGCTTCCACAGCACACCCCAGCCAGGGAATAATAATTCCACACCAGGAATCCAGCTGCTCTCCCAAATGACACTGCATTGTATTACCACAAAGCCACAGGGCTGTTCAAAACAGCCACTATCAGCCAACTCCATTCCCCTGCCAGAGATCAGAAAACAAGAACACACTTGGCCTTCTCCTCTCGGTGCTTCCAGCAGTTCACCCGCCCAGTTATGCTGGGGTCTGTCCACATCTGTTTCACAGAACTCCTCTCACTGGCTTAATTGTACATGCTTACCGGTATCCTAGACAAACCACAAGGAACCACTTGTATAAAGCTAGCTAATGAAGAAAGGAGAAAAGAAAGGCAAAGGAATATCAGCATTTTAACAAAAATAAACGTAAAATCATCTTTATTTCTGCATCACAGAAATAAATATAAGATAAATTCTCTCTTTGCAGATGTTGCTAATTACACACACAAGTTTAATTCTGTTTTTTGTACTTAAAAACATACAATCATTGCTCTAAATCTCCAACTTTCCCTGAGCAATGACTTTTTTTGGAGAAAAGAGAGGATGTCAGCAAGAGCTTGTTTTTGATGAGACCCAGGACAAACATACTGCCCCTTTAACAACCCATTAATACTCTAATAATATCCTTTAGGGAGACTGACTACTTCCACTGATTGTTTTAGCACTTATTGTAAACAATAGGCTTACCCATTTAACAAATGAGGTTAAACTTTAGAAGTCATCACTTGTGTGAAGTTGACTTTGTAGCACATCTAAGATGTGGGACAATGCTGCTCTGTGTTGGAAGAGTCCAGTGCAGAGAAACACTTTACTCCAGCTCTTTCATATGCAGTGCTGCAGAAGTGTCCTGAGGATTTTCCAGAGCCTTTCTGACAGCAAACCACCAGAGACAGTTGTTAGGATTCAGTCCATAGCTGAGCACAGTAAATAACAATAGTACTTATGTCCACAATGATCTGGGCTTCTCTGCGGAGGTATGTTATGAAGACCTGACCACTCTTCATGACAGCAGGGTTGATCACAACTACTGGAAAGGTTCAGCCAGGAGATAATAGTTGTCACAAGTGTGGAGGGGAAGGAAGGGATAGAGAAATGAATATGAAAAAGATAGCTGGAGGCACTCATTTCAGCTACTGGAAAAGGCAGGTTACAGCAAGAAGGTGCCCCAGTTTCCTTTTAAATTGTGTTATTTATAAAAAAGCAAAAGGCAGCTTAAAGTACACACAAGCCAGAAAGAAACACTGCCCTGCACAGTGCACCTTTGGCCTATGGGATCCACCATGGCACCAGGTCAGTCAGCTGCTGTAGCTTCCTTCACAGAGAGGCCAAGAATACTAAACCCATTGTCTGTCCTTGCACAATGGTAAACCTGACACGTGGTAAAAGCAACAATTTCTATCGGCAGTTGCCTCTGCCTGACATATGTATGGTTTTTCACATAGAGACCAGACTATTTTTATCAGGATTATTTTTAATTGGGACTGTACATAACATGAGTACAACCACTGAGGCACACCACAATGATGTCATTCAACTAAACTGACGTTTGTTGGTCTTAATTAAATTCCTAACTATCCCCAGTCATAGAATTACTTAGGTTGGAAAAGACCTTTAAGATCATCTAGTCCAACTGTAAACCTCACACTGCCAAGTCCACCACCAAACCATGTCCCTAAGCACCACATCTACATGGCTTTTAAATACCTCCAGGGATGGTGACTCCACCACCTCCCTGGGCAGCCTGTTCCAATGCTTGACAGCCATTTTGGTGAAGAAATTTTTCCTAATATCCAACCTAAACCTCCCCTGGTGCAACTTGATGCCATTTCCCCTCCTCCTGTCACTTGTTACTTGGGAGAAGAGACTGTCACTCACCTCACCTCACTCCAACCTCCTTTCAGGTGGTTGTAGAGAGCAATAAGGTCTCTCCTCAGCCTCCTTTTCTCCAGCCTAAACAACCCCAGTTCCCTCAGCTGCTCCTCTTAAGACTTGTTCTCCAGACCCTTCACCAGCTTTGTTGCTCTTCTTCGGACCCACTCCAGCACCTCCATGTCTTTCCTGTAGCAAGGGGCTCAAAACTGAACACAGTACTCGAGGTGCAGCCTCACCAGTGCCCAGTGCAGACAGACAATCACCTCCCTAGTCCTGCTGGCCACACTATTTCTGATACTACCACACAGGGTGGCTACATCCTACAGCCAGAGCCCTTCTTACCAGCGATACAGAGGTCAAAGAGGAAGCTTGGGTCACAGCCAATGTGAGCAGGGACATTGCATCCCAGCGTTACCCTCATTTGTCACCAGAGTGCCAACTACAGCCGAAGCATGCGAGCTGTGCTGGGGGAACCTCTCCCGGCCGTCCTTTGCAGCAGAGCCTGGAGCAGGGTGGCTGCACCTGTCTGACTGAGCCAGCTCCTGTCTCGTGCCTCAAGTTCCTGCAGGCCGGCAATTAAGGCAGAAATCTGGAAATCCACAGCACAGTTAGCAGCTTCTGGTCATGGTGGTGATTGGATTAGGGGAGAGAGTGCTGTCTGGAAGGATACAGCAGTGGCCACTCTGGGGATTTAAACTGATCCTCTAGCCAAAGGAAAATGAGTGTGGTGGCTGTGGTTTTCTTTCCATTAACATTATCTTACAGTTTATATCCTAAAAAAATTGGCATAACTGGCAAATCCTGGGAGCAAGGCCCAAAACTGATTTAGCATGAAGCTTGAACTTTCTCTCACCCTTTGAAGCCCAGATTTTCCTACTCAGTGTCAAGGTGAAGGGACAAAGTAATGCAGTAATATTTCTCCTCCTGCATTTTTTTCTTGTTTCATGTGAACGTCAGAAATCCTGTAACCTAGAGATTTTTTAATAAACCTACTAATCTTCCCGTGGGAATAATTATACATTATAAACATGTCTCCAGAAAAGAGAATCTCATACCTTAGAAAGTCAGATACAGAAATTTTCTTCTCAGAATTTAATCATGCAGGTAAAATCTGTTAGATGATTGAAGTAATTTTTTTTTCTTAAAGGTGAACTTTAGGAGTTGAAAGTAATACTCTGGATTAGAGTATTTTGTGCCAAAATATAACAAAACATAAATGAAATGGGGTTTAACATATATGCTGTTGGACAAGAACATAGCAGAGAGGTTAAAGAAAAGTTGTCATTCTGTAATGTAAATCAGATTTTCCCTTATTTTACTCCAGTGGGTTTTACTTTTTTAAAACAATAAAGATTACCCAATAGGCCTTCTTGCTCATGTTGATATACAGTTGGAAGAATCATTCAAAGTCATTTGATGCTGGATGTATCTAGCTGTGCTGAAACTGTATGCAATCTCAGTTAACTGTGCTAATTTTTTGACGTGATTAATCCATTCAAATATTTTTAGCAGAGCAAATGGTATAGGAATAATTAATCTGCAAATGTCTACTTGGTAAAGTGTAGGTTTTTTTAAAAAATGGATCTTAACAATATGAGGAGAAATTTTCAAAAGCCAGTAATTTCCGATTCTCAAAAGCAAGTTGGATGCATAGCATAAATAATTTCTTAAAATTAAAAAAAAAATAAAATAAAAAAAGAGAGAATTCCAACCTTTATATTGTTTAAAGGCATTTGAAACCATTTTCCTAACCACCACTTCAGAATCCTCTACTAATCAATCAAAGAAATTCAGGAACTTCAACCCCTACCCTTTTTATGTTGTATGTTTTGGAAGTCAGCAAAATTTGCTCTGTACTTCAGTAGGCTGCAAGAGACGTGTTCAGTATTACGCATTAAAAAGCAGCTCAGAAGGAAGAAATACCTATTGAATAAGG
>NW_010340689.1:20591-23223 GCF_000700745.2 Antrostomus carolinensis | reverse complement strand
GAGTGTCTCTGCGTGATATGAGGAGGCACTGAATTACTAACACCTCCCAGACGCAGTGGAAGACTTGTGACTACTCTTCTGAGCAAAGAGGTTGTAGGAGAGAACTGGATTTCAGTCTAAGATGGATGGGAGAGTTTGGATTACTAAAGATGGAGCCATCAAGGTGTGTTTAGAGTTGCTACAGCCAGCTGGATGCACTTAATTGTGACATTCATAAGAGGTTTTAGGCTGAAAAAATAAATTTCAGAGAGGGTGTAGCACTAGAATTTGGGCTGATAAAAACTGGTGAGCTGCAATCCCTGCAGCTGGAGAGAGACAACTTAATTTGGGGTGGGCAGACAGTCATTTGCAGATTCCCTTACCGCAGTCCCAAGCAGGCAGTGGGTACTGGCTTGCAAACTCTTGTTGCTGCAGATCCTGGAAAAGCTGTCAAGCTCTGCTTGGAATAGTGATTAACAGTGACACTAATCCACTGCCCTCTGAATACAGCAGAGTTTTAGGAAGACTTTAGGGTTAATAAAACGGTCAGGGTTGCCCTATTAACTTGATTTCTTACTGAGTCTACAAAAAGCTGCTGAGAACCAGGGCAATGTAGCTGTAGGTACTTCTGGACTAGATAGGAGTCATTGCTTTTATCTTAGGATTGGGGTTGGTACTGCTTTCAAATGTGAACCAAAATCCTAACAGGATCCATGAGCTAACTTCAAGTTTTTCAGAAATCACCTAACCATGCCCATCTGCGAGGCCTGAGAGAAGCAGCAGTCCCTTCCTGAGCTTCAGCCTGGAAGGTTAATACAAGGGCTGGTGGCTGTTATGAGCAGCAACAAAATCTTTTGCACACCATTTGTAACCAGGAACAGTTCTCTTCATGTGGCAGGGGTCTCCTATGGAGCCCTGTCACTGAGCTGCCCTCAGATGAAGTGGGCCAGAAGGCACAAGTTACGGCTGGGATGGAAGGGCTGTCCAGTCTGTTACAGGGCTGAGTGTGAGGAAAGGGTCTTTTGTTACATTTAGGGCCAGCGTTTGCATCCTACCATCAAAACCACAGATCCGACCTCACTGTCCTGATTAGATCAAGAAGCTGCAGAGCTTTTCTTCTCATGCCAGCCTGAACCCTAACATTAACATGCTAGATCCTGAAATTAAAACTAGATCCTGAAATTAAAGCTAGACCTACACGAGCAGCCCCTGTCAAACTCTGAACTAGGCACAGTGCGGTGGCTCCTGCTGATGATGACCTTAAAAGACAAATTGATAACACTGGGCAGCAACTGATCTGGGCAGCAACTGATCTGGGCAGCAACACTGACCCAGTGATTCATATCACCCCATCCTTCACCTTGCCCCTCATGAGGCCTTCCTGTACATCAGCTCCCTCCGCTTCACCAGCAACCCTGCCATACCAAAAGCTATACATGGCTTACTAGCTCCCATTTAAAACATGTTCAAAATACTCTAATATTCCCTTTTAAATCCCACAGTAACATGGACTCAACTACCATGTCAGCTTGATTTATAGCCCTTAAAAATATTTTACCCTTTAAACTAAATCTGCCCAGCTGAAATGAAAACACTATTTACAGGAAGCCAACTGGCACCAGGTCCAGCTCTAGCTCAAAAAGCTCTGTTCAAACCCAGGATTAATACCAACATAACCTTCCCTAGCCTGCATGGTAACCTAACCTGAAGTCTAACCCTTGTCCTTATTGCAATGCATCAAAGACTATCAGTTGCAATTTTTCATTTTTCAATTCTAATGTTACTGGGTGTAGCATACCATGACTATAATAAAACTGGGTGTATTTGCAAATTATTGACTCTGAGTCACTATTTAGCATAAAATCATCAAACTATCCAAAATTTATACCACTAAAACCAGTAATTAACTTTGAAAAGGTACCTTTTGATGCTAAAAAAATAGTGTTAATCCATCCCCCACCATCTCAAGGTACTCGTTCAAGATGAAGCACATGCATCACACCAGCCAGCCTGAAAGAACACGGGATGTGATGGACAGATTTGGCCTGGAAGATAGTGCAATGAAGATTAAAAAGACAGTATTAATCAGCTGCCCTTCCAAATAGTTTATATGATGAGGGGAGAGCCAGCATATCTCACCAGAAACTATTTTATTTCATCCATCATTGTGGAACAAGGTCCATTCTGCACCGCCTTCCAGATTCTTTGCACTTCTTAAATGGAAAGCAGCCTGGTATATCGAACTAAAATATTTCCCAGGGATACTGGAGCTCCCAGCTGACAGAGAACCAGTGAGTTTGTTCCCATTCAGCTACTCCTTAAGATATTTGACAATCTTGATGAGCTGATTTAGGATTGTGTTGTTAGAAAATTAAATCTTCATAGATTAGAGTAGTGATATATGCATAAAGCACTAAATCTCTTCAATTTTAAGCTTCTTTTTCCCCAAACTGTCCAAGCTGCTGGCAAGTCAGTCTGATACACTATAGTCATGAAGAAAAAAGATGACTTTTTATTATTTAAATAAAATATTAATATTGAAAAAGCAGGGGGGAGAACAGGAATTACACATAAAAAGATACTGCAAATCTCATTGTCTTATGTGCTCTTCACAACCTAGAAACATAGCACCATGGTCTAGTTAAGAGCGGCT
>NW_010340689.1:16140-20566 GCF_000700745.2 Antrostomus carolinensis | reverse complement strand
CCTATCAGTTTAACAGAATCAGTTTAATAACAGTCGAAGATCAAAGAACTTCAGATGAGACAAAGAAGAACCAAGAAACACTCCCTGTCAGCCAAGTCACACAGATCCATTACATAGAATACATAAGGAATCAAAAAAGAGAGAAAAAATATTTGCATTAACCCAACAGCAGTCAGTTCAGGAAGTCAATAAAGAAAGCTTAACTGATTGGTTTATTATGGTTTATTGTGCAAGTAATAATTAATATTAAAACTCTTTGATTTGTAAAATTAAGTTTCAAACAACTGTACAGATGTTAAGTAGCTTTAAGAGTAAATTAATTTCTAGTAAAATAAGTAAAGGTTATTATCTTAATTTAATATTATCTTAATTTATCAAACACTCCAAATTCCTACAAGGGGACACTGTAAATACAAATGTTTGCAGTTGTTAGACAGTGAAATACTGACCATCAACTTACTGTTTACCTTGTGGAGACTACACCATAAAAATTAAAGTGTCATAGGTCACTCCATGATGAAGGTTTTTTTCTCTTCACTAAAAAAAGGTTGCAGAGAAGATAACCTAAATCAAGGGTTGAATCCTTGAGACAGAAGATTCATAAAAGGTATTGCAACAAAACCTCCTTGGATGTGATACCAATTCCAGTGAGTCCATGCAAAGCATCTGTGCAGGACATGAAATTCAGCCTGTGGTTTCAAGCAATTGAACCTAATGTGAGTTTGTTCCAATGCAAATTTTCTCCAACACTATGTTCTCAAAATAGTACATATTTTTCTCTCTAGAAACAACTTCAAGACTGTGCTCATCCCACCTTACTAGAAATAAACTGAACAGAATGTGCACGCATGCTGAATGTAGAAATGATACAACTATAATAACCAGTTATTCATTATTATTAATACATCACAGCCATGAAAGTGAATAATTACAGAATCAAGAATCAAAGAGATGTTTCTGCTTCAGAAAAAGGTTATTGGTCTGAAGGGCCAATTACTTTGTCCTAGAATGCAACTTAGTTCACATAACTGGTAACACATACTGAATTAGCTGTTTTTGTTTTGCAGGTACCCATAAAAATAAGAATGGTGAAAAGTCCAACCCTCCTGCAGCAACACGACCCAATTTCCTCTTTAAAGTCCCCTAGTGTGTTCTTCAAAATGTTATATTTAACGTTTTGGCCTTTATATTACATGGAGCATCAGGCAACTTAGTGCTCACATTCAATTGATGGCTTGCCATATTAGTCCATCTTTTTTAGTTACTGAAGTAAAAGCAAACATAGAGAAATATAGGCAAGATTCAAACAACAAAAAACTTGAGTAAGCTTCTAAATCTACAGTTAGTTTTTTAAGTTAGTTCAAGAATGGATTTCCACATACTTAACTTTTTTTTTTTTCTTTCCTAAATAGTTTATGCTGTCATTGTGGAATAGTATGAAACACAGTCTGCACCCCCTTTATTTATAGGGAAAAAAAAGCAGATTCTGAATGAACCTGACAAAGCAACATGTGTGGCCAAGATCAGAGTTGAAAACAAGCATCAAGGTCTCTTTGGATAGAACATGTATTAACAGAACATCATTTGCAGATGTTCTTTATCCAGTTGGATTCCCTGGCTTTTTGCTATCTCTGCTCACATGAGCCATGGCCAAAACAAACAAGTTGGCCTTTCCTTAGCAAAGTGCATTTGATAGCACTGTGTGGATGGGAGGCCTCCAAAGCAACGGTTCTCAGCATTCCAGCTGATTAGCTCTTCTAATTGGCTCTGGCTCCTCCCATCCCAGGATCTTCTCACAATAAATTTAGTTAGGAAATTTGCATAAAATGCAGCATTGAGAAAGTACCAGGGAAATGATGTGAAAGTAACATTGCTTTTCAAGCTACATTCCTAGCATAGAAGACCAAGAGTTTATTTCCTCTTGGCAGATGTAGAATGTAAACAATCTTTCTTGGTCATTTTTGCAGCTTAATCATCTGTTTTTATGTGTTTTATATCCTGTCTCATCATTAGCAAGTATAAGGATGGAAAGCTCAAGAAGAAATAAACAAGTTGGGCTGTGCTGGTGCTCTTCAAAGTATTAAAACATTTCAAGGACAGCTTGTTTCACCTTGCTCACATGCCCACTTAAACAAGTCACCTGAATTAGGATCAGAAAGACAAGTACTGTCAGGGATATTCTGCCTGTAGCATGTATATATACACTATCTATGTTTCTAAAGATCATGCAGAAACTATTGATCAAAGATTGTGTTACCACAGGATCCCAAGACATTTGCAATGCTTTGTCTTTCTTTTTGTTGCAGTTTATAACTCTCAGACTTTTTTACAGGATTTTGTAGAGTGTGTGGTAGGAAGAGGTACAGATTATCACTAGATCCTTTTAGATTAAACAACTGTTCACAGTTATTTACAATCACTGAGATCTGGAGTCGTTGACTAATGCAGTTACTTCTACTCCTCTGTCCTTATAAAGGGCCAATGCAAGTTGAAGACACTTCTAGAGGGCTGCAACTAGAAAAAAAAAAGTCAATGCTTTAGATAAACTGCAGAGTCACCAGTATTTAAAGTGAAATGGCAATACTCAAGCCATTACATCCAGCTGGAGCATCAGCTTGGTCAGTCAGAGTGGCAATAAGGGTTCCTCAGCTATTTGCCATGATGAGAACTGGAAGGTGGATCCTCCTGCATCCCTCCAGCGAAACCTACATGCAGGAATAAACTAAAGTTCCCGGGGGAGGGGAATCTCAATCCAAGTCACTCTTGCCAGTTTGGTGATACTGTCAACAACAGATGCCCAGAGCCTAGAGAAGGATTATAGTTAGTCAGGAGAGCACCAGAGGAGCGGCACAGTGGAATTCCAGTTGCTCCAGCCAGTAGGCAGCTTCATCAGGGGCCCAGATAAATACCTCTACACAAATGCATGCAGCATGAGAAATAAACAAGAGGAATTAGAGACGTGCACATGCCTGCAGGGCTATGACCTGATTGGCATCACAGAGACATGGTGCGATGGCTCCTATGACTGGAGCACTGGAATGGAAGGATACAGGCTCTTTAGGAAGGACAACCATGGGAGATGAGCAGGGGGTGTCACCCTCCATGTCAGTGACCAATTGGAGTGCATGGAGCTCCGTCTGGGATGGATGAGGAGCTGACCGAGAGCTTATGGGTCAGGATCAGAGGGAGGACAGGGACAGGTGATTATTACAGGGCGGGTCTGCTACAGACCACCTGACCAAGAAGACTGAGTGGATGAAGCCCTCTATAGACAAATAGGAGCAGCCTCATGTTCACAAGCTCTGGTCCTCAAGGGGGACTTCAACCACTATCTGTTAGCAGGACAACACAGTAAGGCTTAAGCAATCCAGGAGGTTCCTGGAATGCACTGATGACAACTCCCTTCTCCAAGTCGTTGAGAAGCTGACAAGGAGAGGTGTCATGCTGGACCTTATTCTCACCAACACAGAGGGGCTTGTGGGGAATGTGAAGCTCAAGGGCAGCCTTGGATGCAGTGACCACGAAATGGTGGAGTTCAAGATTCTTAGGGCAGTGAGGAGTGCACACAGCAGGCTCACTACCCTGGACTTCAGGAGAGCAGACTTTGACCTTTTCAGGGACCTACTGGGTCCTGAATGGGATTCCATGCGATAAAACCCTGGAGGGAAGAGGGGCCCAAGAAGGCTGGTTAATATTCAAGGATTGCCTCCTCCAAACCCAGGAGACTTTGACCTTTTCAGGGACCTACTGGGTCCTGAATGGGATTCCATGCGATAAAACCCTGGAGGGAAGAGGGGCCCAAGAAGGCTGGTTAATATTCAAGGATTGCCTCCTCCAAACCCAGGAGCAATGTATCCCAACAAAGAGGAAGGCAGGCAAAAACACCAGGAGTCCTGCATGGATGAACAAGGAGCTTCTGGACAAACTCAAAGACAAAAATAAAGCCTACAGAGGGTGGAAGGAAGGACAGGTAGTCTGGGAGGAATACAGGGAAATTGTCCAAACAGCCAGAGATCAGGTTAGAAAAGACAGGGACATCAAGACCAACAAGAAAAACTTTTGTAGGTATGTTGGGGACAAAAGGAAGACTAGGGAAAATGTAGGCTCCCTCCGTAAGGAAGTGGGAAACCTAGTCACCTGGGATATAGAGAAGGCTGAGGTATTTAACGACTTCTTTGCCTCAATTCACTAGCAAGTGCTCAGGTCACATCTCCCGTCACAGAAGACAGGTAGGGACTGAGAGAATGAAGAGCTGCCCACTGTAGCAGAAGATCAGGTTTGAGAGCATCTGAGAAACCTGAACGTGCACAAGTCCATGGGACCTGATGGGGTGCATCTGTGGGTCCTGACAGAACTGGCGATTAAGTTGTCAAACCACTATCCATCATATTTGAGAAGTCCTGGCAGTCTGGTAAAGTTCCCACAG